>NW_025726244.1:0-104556 GCF_021461395.2 Schistocerca americana
CTTGGAGACAAGTCGGCTGGAGGCCGATGTATTGAATATCGACGCAATTTGAGTGTTCCATCGTCATTAGGAAGCCCTAAACGTTACAATTAACTATAATTTTTGCGTCGGATTCGATAATCTAAACTCACAGGAGAACGACCATAAGGTGCCCGAAGCAGCATTAGACCCTTGGAGACAAGTCGGCTGGAGGACGATGTATTGAATCCCGACACAATTTGAGTGTCCCATCGTCATTACAAGGCCCTAAACGTTACAATTAACTATCATTTTTGCGTCGGATTCGATAATCTAAACTCACAGGAGAACGACCATAAGGTGCCCGAGGCAGCAACAGACCCTTGGAGACAAGTCGGCGGGAGGCCGATGTATTGAATCTCGACCCTATTTGAGTGTTCCATCGTCATTAGGCGGCTCTGAACGTTACAATTAACTATCATTTTTGCGTCGGATTCGAAAATCTAGACTCACAGGACAACGACCATAAGGTGCCCGAGGCAGCAATAGACCCCTGGAGACAAGTCGGCTGGAGGCCGATGTATTGAATCTCGACGCAATTTGGGTGTTCCATCGGCATTAGGAGGCCCTGAACGTTATATTTAACTATCATTTTTGCGTCGGATTCGATAATCTAAACTCACAGGAGAACGACCATAAGGTGCCCGAAGCAGCATTAGACCCTTGGAGACAAGTCGGCTGGAGGACGATGTATTGAATCCCGACACAATTTGAGTGTCCCATCGTCATTACAAGGCCCTAAACGTTACAATTAACTATCATTTTTGCGTCGGATTCGATAATCTAAACTCACAGGAGAACGACCATAAGGTGCCCGAGGCAGCAACAGACCCTTGGAGACAAGTCGGCTGGAGGCCGATGTATTGAATCTCGACGCAATTTGAGTGTTCCATCGTCATTACAAGGCCCTGAACGTTACAATTAACTATCATTTTTGCGTCGGATTCGAAAATCTAGACTCACAGGAGAACGACCATAAGGTGCCCGAGGCAGCGATATCCCCTTGGAGACAAGTCGGCTGGAGGCCGATGTATTGAATCTCGACGCAATTTGAGTGTTCCATCGTCATTAGAAGGCCCTGAACGTTACAATTAACTATCATTTTTGCGTCGGATACGAAAATCTAGACTACCAGGAGAACGACCATAAGGTGCCCGAGGCAGCAATAGACCCTTGGAGACAAGTCGGCTGGAGGACGATGTATTGAATCTCGACGCAATTTGAGAGTTCCATCGTCATTAGGCGGCCCTGAACGTTACAATTAACTATCATTTTTGCGTCGGATTCGAAAATCTAGACTTACAAGAGAACGACCATAAAGTGCCCGAGGCAGCCTTAGACCCTTGGAGACAAGTCAGCTGGAGGACGATGTATTGGATCGCGACTCAATTTGAGTGTTCCATCGTCATTAGGAGCCCTGAATGTTACAATTAACTATCAGTTTTTCGCCGGATTCGAAAATCTAGACTCACTGCAGACGAACCATTTGGTGCCCGAGGCAGCAATATCCCCTTGGAGACAAAACGGCTGGACGACGATGTATTGAATCCCGACGCAATTTGAGTCTTCTATCGTCATTAGGAGGCGCTGAACGTTGCAATTCACTATCATTTTTGCGTCGGATTCGAAAATCTAGACTCACAGGAGAAGGATCATATTGTGCCCAAGACAGCAATATCCCCTTGGAGACAAGTCGGCTGGAGGCGATGTATTGAATCTCGACGCAATTTGAGAGTTCCATCGTCATTAGGCGACCCTGAACGTTACAATTAACTATCATTTTTGCGTCGGATTCGAAAATCTAGACTTACAAGAGAACGACCATAAAGTGCCCGAGGCAGCATTAGATCCTTGGAGACAAGTCGGCTGGAGGACGATGTATTGGATCGCGACGCAATTTGAGTGTTCCATCGTCATTAGGAGGCCCTGAATGTTACAACTAACTATCATTATTGCGTCGGATTCGAAAATCTAGACTCACAGGAGAACGACCATAAGGTGCCCGAGGCAGCAATAGACCTTTGGAGACAAGTCGGCTGGAGGCCGATGTATTGAATCTCGACGCAATTTGAGAGTTCCATCGTCATTAGGCGGCCCTGAACGTTACAATTAACTATCATTTTTGCGTCGGATTCGAAAATCTAGACTTACAAGAGAACGACCATAAAGTGCCCGAGGCAGCATTAGATCCTTGGAGACAAGTCGGCTGGAGGCCGATGTATTGAATCTCGACGCAATTTGAGTGTTCCATCGGCATTAGGAGGCCCTGAACGTTAAAATTAACTATCTTTTTTGCGTCGGATTCGAAAATCTACTCACAGGAGAAGTTCATACGGTGCTCGAGACAGCAATATCCCCTTGGAGACAATTCCGCTGGAGGCCGATGTATTGAATCTCGACGCAATTTGAGAGTTCCATCGGCATTAGGAGGCCATGAACGTTACAATTAACTACCATTTTTGCGTCGGATTCTAAAATCTAGACTTACAAGAGAACGACCAAAAGGTGCCCGAGGCAGCATTAGACCCTTGGAGACAAGTAGGCTGGAGGACGATGTATTGAATCTCGACGCAATTTGAGAGTTCTATCGTCATCAGGAGGCGCTGAACGTTACTATTCACTATCATCTTTGCGTCGTATTCGAAAATCTAGACTTACAGGAGAAGGATCATATGGTGCCCGAGGCAGCAACAGACCCTTGGAGACAAGTCGGCTGGAGGCCGATGTATTGAATATCGACGCAATTTGAGTGTTCCATCGTCTTTAGGAGGCCCTAGTCGTTACAATTAACTATAATTTTTGTGTCGGATTCGATATTCTAACCTCACAGGAGAACGACCATAAGGTGCCCGAGGCAGCATTAGACCCTTGGAGACAAGTCGGCTGGAGGACGATGTACTGAATCTCGACGCTATTTGAGTGTCCCATCGTTATTACAAGGCCCTAAACATTACAATTAACTATCATTTTTGCGTCGGATTCGATAATCTAAACTCACAGGAGAACGACCATAAGGTGCCCGAGGCAGCAACAGACCCTTGGAGACAAGTCGGCGGGAGGCCGATGTATTGAATCTCGACCCAATTTGAGTGTTCCATCGTCATTACAAGGCCCTGAACGTTACAATTAACTATCATTTTTGCGTCGGATTCGAAAATCTAGACTCACAGGACAACGACCATAAGGTGCCCGAGGCAGCAATAGACCCCTGGAGACAAGTCGGCTGGAGGCCGATGTATTGAATCTCGACGCAATTTGAGTGTTCCATCGGCATTAGGAGGCCCTGAACGTTATAATTAACTATCATTTTTGCGTCGGATTCGAAAATCTAGACTCACAGGAGAACGACCATAAGGTGCCCGAGGCAGCAATAGACCCTTGGAGACAAGTCGGCTGGAGGCCGATGTATTGAATCTAGACGCAATTTGAGTGTTCCATCGGCATTAGGCGGCCCTGAACGTTAAAATTAACTATCATTTTTTCGTTGGATTCTAAAATCTAGACTTACAAGAGAACGTCCATAAAGTGCCCGAGGCAGCATTAGATCCTTGGAGACAAGTCGGTTGGAGGACGATGTATTGGATCGCGACGCAATTTGACTGTTCCATCGTCATTAGGAGGCCCTGAATGTTACAATTAACTATCATTTTTGCGTCGGATTCGAAAATCTAGACTCACAGGAGAACGACCATAAGGTGCCCGAGGCAGCAATAGACCCTTGGAGACAAGTCGGTTGGAGGCCGATGTATTGAATCTCGACGCAATTTGAGTGTTCCATCGGCATTAGGAGGAACTGAACGTTATAATTAACTATCATTTTTGCGTCGGATTCGATAATCTAAACTCACAGGAGAACGACCATACGGTGCCCGAGGCAGCAACAGACCCTTGGAGACAAGTCGGCTGGAGGACGATGTATTGAATCTCGACGCAATTTGAGTGTTCCATCGTCATTACAAGGCCCTGAACGTTACAATTAACTATCATTTTTGCGTCGGATTCGAAAATCTAGACTCACAGGAGAACGACCATAAGGTGCCCGAGGCAGCGATATCCCCTTGGAGACAAGTCGGCTGGAGGCCGATGTATTGAATCTCGACGCAATTTGAGTGTTCCATCGTCATTAGAAGGCCCTGAACGTTACAATTAACTATCATTTTTGCGTCGGATTCGAAAATCTAGACTTACAAGAGAACGACCATAAAGTGCCCGAGGCAGCCTTAGACCCTTGGAGACAAGTCGGCTGGAGGACGATGTATTGGATCGCGACGCAATTTGAGTGTTCCATCGTCATTAGGAGCCCTGAATGTTACAATTAACTATCAGTTTTTCGCCGGATTCGAAAATCTAGACTCACAGCAGACGAACCATTTGGTGCCCGAGGCAGCAATATCCCCTTGGAGGCAAAACGGCTTTACGACGATGTATTGAATCCCGACGCAATTTGAGTCTTCTATCGTCATTAGGAGGCGCTGAACGTTACAATTCACTATCATTTTTGCGTCGGATTCGAAAATCTAGACTCACAGGAGAAGGATCATATTGTGCCCGAGACAGCAATATCCCCTTGGAGACAAGTCGGCTGGAGGCCGATGTATTGAATCTCGACGCAATTTGAGAGTTCCATCGTCATTAGGCGGCCCTGAACGTTACAATTAACTATCATTTTTGCGTCGGATTCGAAAATCTAGACTTACAAGAGAACGACCATAAAGTGCCCGAGGCAGCCTTAGACCCTTGGAGACAAGTCGGCTGGAGGACGATGTATTGGATCGCGACGCAATTTGAGTGTTCCATCGTCATTAGGAGCCCTGAATGTTACAATTAACTATCAGTTTTTCGCCGGATTCGAAAATCTAGACTCACAGCAGACGAACCATTTGGTGCCCGAGGCAGCAATATCCCCTTGGAGGCAAAACGGCTTTACGACGATGTATTGAATCCCGACGCAATTTGAGTCTTCTATCGTCATTAGGAGGCGCTGAACGTTACAATTCACTATCATTTTTGCGTCGGATTCGAAAATCTAGACTCACAGGAGAAGGATCATATTGTGCCCGAGACAGCAATATCCCCTTGGAGACAAGTCGGCTGGAGGCCGATGTATTGAATCTCGACGCAATTTGAGAGTACCATCGTCATTAGGCGGCCCTGAACGTTACAATTAACTATCATTTTTGCGTCGGATTCTAAAATCTAGACTTACAAGAGAACGACCAAAAGGTGCCCGAGGCAGCATTAGACCCTTGGAGACAAGTAGGCTGGAGGACGATGTATTGAATCTCGACGCAATTTGAGAGTTCTATCGTCATCAGGAGGCGCTGAACGTTACTATTCACTATCATCTTTGCGTCGTATTCGAAAATCTAGACTTACAGGAGAAGGATCGTATGGTGCCCGAGGCAGCAACAGACCCTTGGAGACAAGTCGGCTGGAGGCCGATGTATTGAATATCGACGCAATTTGAGTGTTCCATCGTCTTTAGGAGGCCCTATGCGTTACAATTAACTATAATTTTTGTGTCGGATTCGATATTCTAAACTCACAGGAGAACGACCATAAGGTGCCCGAGGCAGCATTAGACCCTTGAAGACAAGTCGGCTGGAGGACGATGTACTGAATCTCGACGCCATTTGAGTGTCCCATCGTCATTACAAGGCCCTAAACGTTACAATTAACTATCATTTTTGCGTCGGATTCGATAATCCAAACTCACAGGAGAACGACCATAAGGTGCCCGAGGCAGCAACAGACCCTTGGAGACAAGTCGGCGGGAGGCCGATGTATTGAATCTCGACCCAATTTGAGTGTTCCATCGTCATTACAAGGCCCTGAACGTTACAATTAACTATCATTTTGCGTCGGATTCGAAAATCTAGACTCACAGGACAACGACCATAAGGTGCCCGAGGCAGCAATAGACCCCTGGAGACAAGTCGGCTGGAGGCCGATGTATTGAATCTCGACGCAATTTGAGTGTTCCATCGGCATTAGGAGGCCCTGAACGTTATAATTAACTATCATTTTTGCGTCGGATTCGAAAATCTAGACTCACAGGAGAACGACCATAAGGTGCCCGAGGCAGCATTAGATCCTTGGAGACAAGTCGGTTGGAGGACGATGTATTGGATCGCGACGCAATTTGACTGTTCCATCGTCATTAGGAGGCCCTGAATGTTACAATTAACTATGATTTTTGCGTCGGATTCCAAAATCTAGACTCACAGGAGAACGACCATAAGGTGCCCGAGGCAGCAATAGACCCTTGGAGACAAGTCGGTTGGAGGCCGATGTATTGAATCTCGACGCAATTTGAGTGTTCCATCGGCATTAGGAGGCCCTGAACGTTATAATTAACTATCATTTTTGCGTCGGATTCGATAATCTAAACTCACAGGAGAACGACCATACGGTGCCCGACGCAGCAACAGACCCTTGGAGACAAGTCGGCTGGAGGACGATGTATTGAATCTCGACGCAATTTGAGTGTTCCATCGTCATTACAAGACCCTGAACGTTACAATTAACTATCATTTTTGCGTCGGATTCGAAAATCTAGACTCACAGGAGAACGACCATAAGGTGACCGAGGCAGCAATAGACCCTTGGAGACAAGTCGGCTGGAGGACGATGTATTGGATCGCGACGCAATTTGAGTCTTCTATCGTCATTAGGAGGCGCTGAACGTTACAATTCACTATCATTTTTGCGTCGGATTCGAAAATCTAGACTCACAGGAGAAGGACCATGTGGTGCCCGAGGCAGCGATATCCCCTTGGAGACAAGTCGGCTGGAGGCCGATGTATTGAATCTCGACGCAATTTGAGTGTCCATAGTCATTAGAAGGCCCTGAACGTTACAATTAACTATCATTTTTGCGTCGGATACGAAAATCTAGACTCACAGGAGAACGACCATAAGGTGCCCGAGGCAGCAATAGACCCTTGGAGACAAGTCCGCTGGAGGCCGATGTATTGAATCTCGACGCAATTTGAGAGTTCCATCGTCATTACGCGGCCCTGAACGTTACAATTAACTATCATTTTGGCGTCGGATTCGTAAATCTAGACTTACAAGAGAACGACCATAAAGTGCCCGTGGCAGCATTAGACCCTTGGAGACAAATCGGCTGGAGGACGATGTATTGAATCCCGACGCAATTTGAGTCTTCTATCGTCATTAGGAGGCGCTGAACGTTACAATTCACTATCATTTTTGCGTCGGATTCGAAAATCTAGACTCACAGGAGAAGGATCATATTGTGCCCGAGACAGCAATATCCCCTTGGAGACAAGTCGGCTGGAGGACGATGTAATGAATCTCGACGCAATTTGAGTGTCCCATCGTCATTAGGAGGCCGTAAACGTTACAATTAACTATCATTTTTGCGTCGGATTCGATAATCTAAACTCACAGGGGAACGACCATAAGGTGCCCGAGGCAGCTATTGACCCTTGGAGACAAGTCGGTTGGAGGACGATGTATTGGATCGCGACGCAAAATGAGTGTTCCATCGTCATTACAATGCCCTGAACCTTACAATTAACTATCAGTTTCGCGTCGGATTCGAAAATCTACTCACAGGAGAAGTTCATACGGTGCTCGAGACAGCAATATACACCTTGGAGACAAATCGGCTGGAGGACGATGTATTGAATCTCGACGCAATTTGAGTGTTCAATCGACATTAGGAGGCCCTGAACGTTACAATTAATTATCATTTTTGCGTCGGGTTCGCAAATCTAGACTCACAGGAGAACGACCATAAGGTGCCCGAGGCAGCAATAGACCCTTGGAGACAAGTAGGCTGGAGGACGATGTATTGAATCTCGACGCAATTTGAGAGTTCCATCGTCATTAGACGGCCCTGAACGTTACAAAACTATCATTGTTGCGTCGGATTCGAAAATCTAGACTTACAAGAGAACGACCATAAAGTGCCCGAGGCAGCCTTAGATCCTTGGAGACAAGTCGGCTGGAGGACGATGTATTGGATCGCGACGCAATTTGAGTGTTCCATCGTCATTAGGATTCCCTGAATGTTACAATTAACTATCATTTTTGCGTCGGATTTGAAAATCTAGACTCACAGGAGAACGACCATAAGGTGCCCGAGGCAGCAATAGACCCTTGGAGACAAGTCGGCTGGAGGACGATGTATTGAATCTCGACGCAATTTGAGTGTTCCATCGGCTTTAGGAGGCCCTGAACGTTAAAATTAACGATCATTTTTGCGTCGGATTCGATAATCTAAACTCTCAGGAGAACGACCATACGGTGCCCGAGGCAGCAACAGACCCTTGGAGACAAGTCGGCTGGAGGCCGATGTATTGAATCGCGACGCAATTTGAGTGTTCCATCGTCATTACAAGGCCCTGAACGTTACAATTAACTATCATTCATGCGTCGGATTCGAAAATCTAGACTCACAGGAGAACGACCGTAAGGTGCCCGAGGCAGCGGTAGACCCTTGGAGACAAGTCGGCTGGAGGCCGATGTATTGAATCTCGACGCAATTTGAGTGTTCCATCGGCATTAGGAGGCCCTGAACGTTAAAATTAACGATCATTTTTGCGTCGGATTCGATAATCTAAACTCACAGGAGAACGACCATACGGTGCCCGAGGCAGCAACAGACCCTTGGAGACAAGTCCGCTGGAGGCCGATGTATTGAATCTCGACGCAATTTGAGAGTTCCATCGTCATTACGCGGCCCTGAACGTTACAATTAACTATCATTTTGGCGTCGGATTCGTAAATCTAGACTTACAAGAGAACGACCATAAAGTGCCCGTGGCAGCATTAGACCCTTGGAGACAAATCGGCTGGAGGACGATGTATTGAATCCCGACGCAATTTGAGTCTTCTATCGTCATTAGGAGGCGCTGAACGTTACAATTCACTATCATTTTTGCGTCGGATTCGAAAATCTAGACTCACAGGAGAAGGATCATATTGTGCCCGAGACAGCAATATCCCCTTGGAGACAAGTCGGCTGGAGGACGATGTATTGAATCTCGACGCAATTTGAGAGTTCCATCGTCATTAGACGCTCCTGAACGTTACAATTAACTATCATTTTTGCGTCGGATTCGAAAATCTAGACTTACAAGAGAACGACCATAAAGTGCCCGAGGCAGCCTTAGATCCTTGGAGACAAATCGGCTGGAGGACGATGTATTGGATCGCGACGCAATTTGAGTGTTCCATCGTCATTAGGATTCCCTGAATGTTACAATTAACTATCATTTTTGCGTCGGATTTGAAAATCTAGACTCACAGGAGAACGACCATAAGGTGCCCGAGGCAGCAATAGACCCTTGGAGACAAGTCGGCTGGAGGACGATGTATTGAATCTCGACGCAATTTGAGTGTTCCATCTTCATTACAAGGCCCTGAACCTTACAATTAACTATCAGTTTCGCGTCGGATTCGAAAATCTACTCACAGGAGAAGTTCATACGGTGCTCGAGACAGCAATATACCCCTTGGAGACAAATCGGCTGGAGGACGATATATTGAATCTCACCGCAATTTGAGTCTTCTATCGTCATTAGGAGGCGCTGAACGTTACAATTCACTATCATTTTTGCGTCGGATTCGAAAATCTAGACTCACAGGAGAAAGATCATATTGTGCCCGAGACAGCAATTTCCCCTTGGAGACAAGTCGGCTGGAGGACGATGTATTGAATCTCGACGCAATTTGAGAGTTCCATCGGCATTAGGAGGCCATGAACGTTACAATTAACTATCATTTTTGCGTCGGATTCTAAAATCTAGACTTTCAAGAAAACGACCATAAGGTGCCCGAGGCAGCATTAGACCCTTGGAGACAAGTCGGCTGGAGGGCGATGTATTGAATCTCGACGCAATTTGAGTGTTCCATCGTCATTAGAAGGCCCTGAACGTTAGAATTAACTATCATTTTTGCGTCGGATTCGAAAATCTAGACTCACAGGAGAACGACCATAAGGTGCCCGAGGCAGCAATAGACCCTTGGAGACAAGTCGGCTGGAGGACGATGTATTGTATCTCGACGCAATTTGAGAGTTCCATCGTCATTAGGCGGCCCTGAACGTTACAATTAACTATCATTTTTGCGTCGGATTCGAAAATCTAGACTTACAAGAGAACGACCATAAAGTGCCCGAGGCAGCATTAGATCCTTGGAGACAAGTCGGCTGGAGGACGATGTATTGGATCGCGACGCAATTTGAGTGTTCCATCGTCATTAGGAGGCCCTGGATGTTACAATTAACTATCATTTTTGCGTCGGATACGAAAATCTAGACTCACAGGAGAACGACCATAAGGTGCCCGAGGCAGCAATAGACCCTTGGAGACAAGTCGGCTGGAGGACGATGTATTGAATCTCGACGCAATATGAGAGTTCCATCGTCATTAGGCGGCCCTGAACGTTACAATTAACTATCATTTTGGCGTTGGATTCGTAAATCTAGACATACAAGAAAACTACCATAAAGTGCCCGAGGCAGCATTAGACCCTTGGAGACAAGTCGGCTGCAGGACGAAGTATTGGATCGCGACGCAATTTGAGTGTTCCATCGTCATTAGGAGGCCCTGAATGTTACAATTAACTTTCAGTTTTTCGTCGGATTCGAAAATCTAGACTCACAGCAGACGAACCATTTGGTGCCCGAGGCAGCAATAGACCCTTGGAGACAAGTCGGCTGGAGGCCGATGTATTGAATCTCGACGCAATTCGAGTGTTCCATCGGCATTAGGAAGCCCTGAACGTTAAAATTAACTATCATTTTTGCGTCGGATTCGATAATCTAAACTCACAGGAGAACGACCATAAGGTGCCCGAGGCAGCAACAGACCCTTGGAGACAAGTCGGCTGGAGGCCGATGTATTGAATCACGACGCAATTTGAGTGTTCCATCGGCATTAGGAGGCCCTGAACGTTACAATTAACTATCATTTTTGCGTCGGATTCGATTATCTAAACTCACAGGAGAACGACCATAAGGTGCCCGAGGCAGCATTAGACCCTTGGAGACAAGTCGGCTGGAGGACGATGTATTGAATCTCGACGCAATTTGAGTGTCCCGTCGTCATTACAAGGCCCTAAACGTTACAATTAACTATCATTTTTGCGTCGGATTCGATAATCTAAACTCACAGGAGAACGACCATAAGGTGCCCGAGGCAGCAACAGACCCTTGGAGCCAAGTCGGCGGGAGGCCGATGTATTGAATTTCGACGCAATTTGAGTGTTCCATCGTCATTACAAGGCCCTGAACGTTACAATTAACTATCATTTTTGCGTCGGATTCGAAAGTCAAGACTCACAGGACAACGACCATAAGGTGCCCGAGTTAGCAATAGACCCCTGGAGACAAGTCGGCTGGAGGCCGATGTATTGAATCTCGACGCAATTTGAGTGTTCCATCGGCATTAGGAGGCCCTGAACGTTGTAATTAACTATCATTTTTGCGTCGGATTCGAAAATCTACTCACAGGAGAAGTTCATACGGTGCTCGAGACAGCAATATCCCCTTGGAGACAATTCCGCTGGAGGCCGATGTATTGAATCTCGACGCAATTTGAGAGTTCCATCGGCATTAGGAGGCCATGAACGTTACAATTAACTATCATTTTTGCGTCGGATTCTAAAATCTAGACTTACAAGGGAACGACCATAAGGTGCCCGAGGCAGAATTAGACCCTTGGAGACAAGTCGGCTGGAGGACGATGTATTGAATCTCGACGCAATTTGAGAGTTCTATCGTCATCAGGAGGCGCTGAACGTTACTATTCACTATCATTTTTGCGTCGGATTCGAAAGTCTAGACTTACAGGAGAAGGATCATATGGTGCCCGAGGCAGCAACAGACCCTTGGAGACAAGTCGGCTGGAGGCCGATGTATTGAATATCGACGCAATTTGAGTGTTCCATCGTCATTAGGAGTCCCTAAACGTTACAATTAACTATAATTTTTGCGTCGGATTCGATAATCTAATCTCACAGGAGAACGACCATAAGGTGCCCGAGGCAGGATTAGACCCTTGGAGACAAGTCGGCTGGAGGACGATGTATTGAATCTCGACGCAATTTGAGTGTCCCATCGTCATTACAAGGCCCTAAACGTTATAATTAACTATCATTTTTGCGTCGGATTCGATAATCTAAACTCACAGGAGAACGACCATAAGGTGCCCGAGGCAGCAACAGACCCTTGGAGACAAGTTGACGGGAGGCCGATGTATTGAATCTCGACGCGATTTGAGTGTTCCGTCGTCATTACAAGGCCCTGAACGTTACAATTAACTATCATTTTTGCGTCGGATTCGAAAGTCTAGACTCACAGGACAACGACCATAAGGTGCCCGAGATAGCAATAGACCCCTGGAGACAAGTCGGCTGGAGGCCGATGTATTGAATCTCGACGCAATTTGAGTGTTCCATCGGCATTAGGAGGCCCTGAACGTTAAAATTAACTATCATTTTTGCGTCGGATTCGATAATCTAAACTCACAGGAGAACGACCATAAGGTGCCCGAGGCAGCAATAGACCCTTGGAGACAAGTCGGCTGGAGGCCGATGTATTGAATCTCGACGCAATTTGGGTGTTCCATCGTCATTAGAAGGCCCTGAACGTTACAATTAACTATCATTTTTGCGTCGGATTCGAAAATCTAGACTCACAGGAGAACGACCATAAGGTGCCCGAGGCACCAATAGACCCTTGGAGACAAGTCGGCTGGAGGACGATGTATTGAATCTCGACGCAATTTGAGAGTTCCATCGTCATTAGGTGGCCCTGAACGTTACAATTAACTATCATTTTTGCGTCGGATTCGAAAATCTAGACTTACAAGAGAACGACCATAAAGTGCCCGAGGCAGCATTAGATCCTTGGAGACAAGTCGGCTGGAGGACGATGTATTGGATCGCGACGCAATTTGAGTGTCCCATCGTCATTACAAGGCCCTAAACGTTATAATTAACTATCATTTTTGCGTCGGATTCGATAATCTAAAATCACAGGAGAACGACCATACGGTGCCCGAGGCAGCAACAGACCCTTGGAGACAAGTCGGCTGGAGGACGACTTATTGGATCGCGACGCAATTTGAGTGTTCCATCGTCATTAGGAGGCCCTGAATGTTACAATTAACTATCAGTTTTTCGTCGGATTCGAAAATCTAGACTCACAGCAGACGAACCATTTGGTGCCCGAGGCAGCAATATCCCCTTGAGACAAATTGGCTGGAGGACGATGTATTGAATCCCGACGCAATTTGAGTCTTCTATCGTCATTAGGAGGCGCTGAACGTTACAATTCACTATCATTTTTGCGTCGGATTCGAAAATCTAGACTCACAGGACAAGGATCATATTGTGCCCGAGACAGCAATATCCCCTTGTAGACAAGTCAGCTGGAGGACGATGTATTGAATCTCGACGCAATTTGAGAGTCCCATCGTCATTAGGAGGCCCTAAACGTTACAATTAATTATCATTTTTGCGTCGGATTCGATAATCTAAACTCACAGGGGAACGACCATACGGTGCCCGAGGCAGCTATTGACCCTTGGAGACAAGTCGGTTGGAGGACGATGTATTGGATCGCGATGCAAAATGAGTTTTCCATCGTCATTACAAGGCCCTGAACCTTACAATTAACTATCAGTTTCGCGTCGGATTCGAAAATCTACTCACAGGAGAAGTTCATACGGTGCCCGAGACAGCAATATACCCCTTGGAGACAAATCGGCTGGAGGACGATGTATTGAATCTCGACGCAATTTGAGTGTTCCATCGTCATTAGGAGGCCCTGAATGTTACAATTAACTATCATTTTTGAGTCGGATTCGAAAATCTAGACTCACAGGAGAACGACCATAAGGTGCCCGAGGCAGCAGTAGACACTTGGAGACAAGTCGGCGGGAGGCCGATGTATTGAATCTCGACGCAATTTGAGTGTTCCATCGGCATTAGGAGGCCCTGAACGTTAAAAGTAACGATCATTTTTGCGTCGGATTCGATAATCTAAACTCACAGGAGAACGACCATACGGTGCCCGAGGCAGCAACAGACCCTTAGAGACAAGTCGGCTGGAGGACGATGTATTGAATCTCGACGCAATTTGAGTGTTCCATCGTCATTTCAAGACCCTGAACGTTACAATTAACTATCATTTTTGCGTCGGATTCGAAAATCTAGACTCACAGGAGAACGACCATAAGGTGCCCGAGGCAGCAATAGACCCTTGGAGACAAGTCGGCTGGAGGACGATGTATTGGATCGCGACGCAATTTGAGTCTTCTATCGTCATTAGGAGGCGCTGAACGTTACAATTCACTATCATTTTTGCGTCGGATTCGAAAATCTAGACTCACAGGAGAAGGACCATGTGGTGCCCGAGGCAGCGATATCCCCTTGGAGACAAGTCGGCTGGAGGCCGATGTATTGAATCTCGACGCAATTTGAGTGTTCCATCGTCATTAGAAGGCCCTGAACGTTACAATTAACTATCATTTTTGCGTCGGATACGAAAATCTAGACTCACAGGAGAACGACCATAAGGTGCCCGAGGCAGCAATAGACCCTTGGAGACAAGTCGGCTGGAGGACGATGTATTGAATCTCGACGCAATTTGAGAGTTCCATCGTCATTAGGCGACCCTGAACGTTACAATTAACTATCATTTTGGCGTCGGATTCGTAAATCTTGACTTACAAGAGAACGACCATAAAGTGCCCGAGGCAGCATTAGACCCTTGGAGACAAGTCGGCTGGAGGACGAAGTATTGGATCGCGACGCAATTTGAGTGTTCCATCGTCATTAGGAGGCCCTGAATGTTACAATTAACTATCAGTTTTTCGTCGGATTCTAAAATCTAGACTAACAGCAGACGAACCATTTGGTGCCCGAGGCAGCAATAGTCCCTTGGAGACTAGTCGGCTGGAGGCCGATGTATTGAATCTCGACGCAATTCGAGTGTTCCATCGGCATTAGGAAGCCCTGAACGTTAAAATTAACTATCATTTTTGCGTCGGATTCGATAATCTATACTCACAGGAGAACGACCATAAGGTGCCCGAGGCAGCAACAGACCCTTGGAGACAAGTCGGCTGGAGGCCGATGTATTGAATCACGACGCAATTTGAGTGTTCCATCGGCATTAGGAGGCCCTGAACGTTACAATTAACTATCATTTTTGCGTCGGATTCGATAATCTAAACTCACAGGAGAACGACCATAAGGTGCCCGAGGCAGCAATAGACCCTTGGAGACAAGTCGGCTGGAGGCCGATGTATTGAATCTCGACGCAATTTGAGTGTTCCATCGTCATTAGAAGGCCCTGAACGTTACAATTAACTATCATTTTTGCGTCGGATTCGAAAATCTAGACTCACAGGAGAACGACCATAAGGTGCCCGAGGCAGCAATAGACCCTTGGAGACAAGTCGGCTGGAGGCCGATGTATTGTATCTCGACGCACTTTTAAGTGTTCCATCGTCATTAGAGGGCCCTGAACGTTACAATTAACTATCATTTTTGCGTCGGATACGAAAATCTAGACTCACAGGAGAACGACCATAAGGTGCCCGAGGCAGCAATAGACCCTTGGAGACAAGTCGGCTGGAGGACGATGTATTGAATCTCGACGCATTTTGAGTGTTCCATCGTCATTAGGCGGCCCTGAACGTTACAATTAACTATCATTTTGGCGTCGGATTCGTAAATCTAGACTTACAAGAGAACGACCATAAAGTGCCCGAGTCAGCATTAGACCCTTGGAGACAAGTCGGCTGGAGGACGATGCATTGGATTGCGACGCAATTTGAGTGTTCCAACGTCATTAGGAGGCCCTGAATGTTACAATTAACTATCAGTTTTTCGTCGGATTCGAAAATCTAGACTCACAGCAGACGAACCATTTGGTGCCCGAGGCAGCAACATCCCCTTGAGACAAATCGGCTGGAGGACGATGTATTGAATCCCGACGCAATTTGAGTCTTCTATCGTCATTAGGAGGCGCTGAACGTTACAATTCACTATCATTTTTGCGTCGGATTCGAAAATCTAGACTCACAGGACAAGGATCATATTGTGCCCGAGACAGCAATATCCCCTTGTAGACAAGTCGGCTATAGGACGATGTATTGAATCTCGACGCAATTTGAGAGTCCCATCGTCATTAGGAGGCCCTAAACGTTACAATTAATTATCATTTTTGCGTCGGATTCGATAATCTAAACTCACAGGGGAACGACCATACGGTGCCCGAGGCAGCTATTGACCCTTGGAGACATGTCGGTTGGAGGACGATGTATTGGATCGCGACGCAAAATGAGTGTTCCATCGTCATTACATGGCACTGAACCTTACAATTAACTATCAGTTTCGCGTCGGATTCGAAAATCTACTCACAGGAGAAGTTCATACGGTGCTCGAGACAGCAATACACCCCTTGGAGACAAATCGGCTGGAGGACGATGTATTGAATCTCGACGCAATTTGAGTGTTCCATCGGCATTAGGAGGCCCTGAACGTTAAAATTAACGATCATTTTTGCGTCGGATTCGAAAATCTAGACTCACAGGAGAAGGATCATATTGTGCCCGAGACAGCAATATCCCTTTGGAGACAAGTCGGCTGGAGGACGATGTATTGAATCTCGACGCAATTTGAGTGTTCCATCGTCATTAGAAGACCCTGAACGTTCAATTAACTATCATTTTTGCGTCGGATTCGAAAATCTAGACTCACAGGACAACGACCATAAGGTGCCCGAGGCAGCAACAGACCCTTGGAGACAAGTCGGCTGGAGGACGATGTATTGAATCTCGACGCAATTTGAGTGTTCCATCGTCATTACAAGGCCCTGAACGTTACAATTAACTATCATTTTTGCGTCGGATTCGAAAATCTAGACTCACAGGAGAACGACCATAAGGTGCTCGAGGCAGCAATAGACCCTTGGAGACAAGTCGGCTGGAGGACGATGTATTGAATCTCGACGCAATTTGAGAGTTCCATCGTCATTAGGCGGCCCTGAACGTTACAATTAACTATCATTTTGGCGTCGGATTCGTAAATCTAGACTTACAAGAGAACGACCATAAAGTGCCCGAGGCAGCATTAGACCCTTGGAGACAAGTCGGCTGGAGGACGATGTATTGAATCTCGACGCAATTTGAGTGTTCCATCGTCATTACAAGGCCCTGAACGTTACAATTAACTATCATTTTTGCGTCGGATTCGAAAATCTAGACTCACAGGAGAACGACCATAAGGTGCCCGAGGCAGCAATAGACCCTTGGAGAGAAGTCGGCTGGAGGCCGATGTATTGAATCTCGACGCAATTTGAGTGTTCCATCGGCATTAGGAGGCCCTGAACGTTATAATTAACTATCATTTTTGCGTCGGATTCGAAAATCTACTCACAGGAGAAGTTCATACGGTGCTCGAGACAGCAATATCCCCTTGGAGACAATTCCGCTGGAGGCCGATGTATTGAATCTCGACGCAATTTGAGAGTTCCATCGGCATTAGGAGGCCATGAACGTTACAATTAACTATCATTTTTGCGTCGGATTCTAAAATCTAGACTTACAAGAGAACGACCATAAGGTGCCCGAGGCAGCATTAGACCCTTGGAGACAAGTCGGCTGGAGGACGATGTATTGAATCTCGACGCAATTTGAGAGTTCTATCGTCATCAGGAGGCGCTGAACGTTACTATTCACTATCATTTTTGCGTCGGATTTGAAAGTCTAGACTTACAGGAGAAGGATCATATGGTGCCCGAGGAAGCAACAGACCCTTGGAGACAAGTCGGCTGGAGGCCGATGTATTGAATATCGACGCAATTTGAGTGTTCCATCGTCATTAGGAGTCCCTAAACGTTACAATTAACTATAATTTTTGCGTCGGATTCGAAAATCTAAACTCACAGGAGAACGACCATAAGGTGCCCGAGGCAGCATTAGACCCTTGGAGACAAGTCGGCTGGAGGACGATGTATTGAATCTCGACGCAATTTGAGTGTCCCATCGTCATTACAAGGCCCTAAATGTTACAATTAACTATCATTTTTGCGTCGGATTCGATAATCTAAACTCACAGGAGAACGACCATAAGGTGCCCGAGGCAGCAACAGACCCTTGGAGACAAGTCGGCTGGAGGCCGATGTATTGAATCTCGACATAATTTGAGTGTTCCATCGGCATTAGGAGGCCCTGAACGTTATAATTAACTATCATTTTTGCGTCGGATTCGATAATCTAAACTCACAGGAGAACGACCATAAGGTGCACGAGGCAGCAATAGACCCTTGGAGACAAGTCGGCTGGAGGCCGATGTATTGAATCTCGACGCAATTTGAGTGTTCCATCGTCATTAGAAGGCCCTGAACGTTACAATTAACTATCATTTTTGCGTCGGATTCGAAAATATAGACTCACAGGAGAACGACCATAAGGTGCCCGAGCCAGCAATAGACCCTTGGAGACAAGTCGGCTGGAGGCCGATGTATTGAATCTCAACGCAATTTGAGTGTTCCATCGATATTAGGAGGCCCTGAACGTTACAATTAACTATCATTTTTGCGTCGGGTTCGAAAATCTAGACTCACAGGAGCACGACCATAAGGTGCCCGAGGCAGCAATAGACCCTTGGAGACAAGTCGGCTGGAGGACGATGTATTGAATCTCGACGCAATTTGAGAGTTCCATCGTCATTAGGCGGCCTTGAACGTTACAATTAACTATCATTTTTGCGTCGGATTCGAAAATGTAGACTTACAAGAGAACGACCATAAAGTGCCCGAGGCAGCATTAGATCCTTGGAGACAAGTCGGCTGGAGGACGATGTATTGGATCGCGACGCAATTTGAGTGTTCCATCGTCATTAGGAGGCCCTGAATGTTACAATTAACTATCATTTTTGCGTCGGATTCGATAATCTAAACTCACAGGAGAACGACCATACGGTGCCCGAGGCAGCAACAGACCCTTGGAGACAAGTCGGCTGGAGGACGATGTATTGAATCTCGACGCAATTTGAGTGTTCCATCGTCATTACAAGGCCCTGAACGTTACAATTAACTATCATTTTTGCGTCGGATTCGAAAATCTAGACTCACAGGAGAACGACCATAAGGTGCCCGAGGCAGCAATAGACCCTTGGAGACAAGTCGGCTGGAGGACGATGTATTGAATCTCGACACAATTTGAGAGTTCCATCGTCATTAGGCGGCCCTGAACGTTACAATTAACTATCATTTTGGCGTCGGATTCGTAAATCTAGACTTACAAGAGAACGATCTTAAAGTGCCCGAGGCAGCATTAGACCCTTGGAGACAAGTCGGCTGGAGGACGATGTATTGAATCCCGACGCAATTTGAGTCTTCCATCGTCTTTAGGAGGCGCTGAACGTTACAATTCACTATCATTTTTGCGTCGGATTCGAAAATCTAGACTCACAGGACAAGGATCATATTGTGCCCGAGACAGCAATATCTCCTTGTAGACAAGTCGGCTGGAGGACGATGTATTGAATCTCGACGCAATTTGAGAGTCCCATCGTCTTTAGGAGGCCCTGAATGTTACAATTAACTATCATTTTTGCGTCGGATTCGATAATCTAAACTCACAGGAGAACGACCATAAGGTGCCCGAGGTAGCAACAGACTCTTGGAGACAAGTCGGCTGGAGGCCGATGTATTGAATCTCGACGCAATTTGAGTGTTCCATCGGCATTAGGAGGCCATGAACGTTACAATTAACTATCATTTTTGCGTCGGATTCGAAAATCTAGACTCACAGGAGAACGACCATAAGGTGCCCGAGGCAGCAATAGACCCTAGGTGACAAGTCGGCTGGAGGCCGATGTATTGAATCTCGACGCAATTTCAGTGTTCCATCGTCATTAGAGGGCCGTGAACGTTACAATTAACTATCATTCTTGCGTCGGATACGAAAATCTAGACTCACAGGAGAACGACCATAAGGTGCCCGAGGCAGCAATAGACCCTTGGAGACAAGTCGGCTGGAGGACGATGTATTGGATCGCGACGCAATTTGAGTGTTCCAACGTCATTAGGAGGCCCTGAATGTTACAATTAACTAACAGTTTTTCGTCGGATTCGAAAATCTAGACTCACAGCAGACGAACCATTTGGTGCCCGAGGCAGCAATATCCCCTTGGAGACAAATCGGCTGGAGGACGATGTATTGAATGCCGACGCATTTTGAGTCTTCTATCGTCATTAGGAGGCGCTGAACGTTACAATTCACTATCATTTTTGCGTCGGATTCGAAAATCTAGACTCACAGGAGAAGGATCATATTGTGCCCGAGACAGCAATATCCCTTTGGAGACAAGTCGGCTGGAGGACGATGTATTGAATCTCGACGCAATTTGAGTGTTCCATCGTCATTAGAAGGCCCTGAACGTTCAATTAACTATCATTTTTGCGTCGGATTCGAAAATCTAGACTCACAGGACAACGACCATAAGGTGCCCGAGGCAGCAATAGACCCTTGGAGACAAGTCGGCTGGAGGCCGATGTATTGAATTTCGACGCAATTTGAGTGTTCCATCGGCATTAGGAGGCACTGAACGTTATAATTAACTATCATTTTTGCGTCGGATTCGATAATCTAAACTCACAGGAGAACGAACATAAGGTGCCCGAGGCAGCAATAGACCCTTGGAGACAAGTCGGCTGGAGGCCGATGTATTGAATCTCGACGCAATTTGAGTGTTCCATCGTCATTACAAGGCCCTGAACGTTACAATTAACTATCATTTTTGCGTCGGATTCGAAAATCTAGACTCACAGGAGAACGACCATAAGGTGCCCGAGGCAGCAATAGACCCTTGGAGAGAAGTCGGCTGGAGGCCGATGTATTGAATCTCGACGCAATTTGAGTGTTCCATCGGCATTAGGGGGCCCTGAACGTTACAATTAACTATCATTTTTGCGTCGGGATCGAAAATCTAGACTCACAGGAGAACGACCATAAGGTGCCCGAGGCAGCAATAGACCCTTGGAGACAAGTCGGCTGGAGGACGATGTATTGAATCTCGACGCAATTTGAGAGTTCCATCGTCATTAGGCGGCCCTGAACGTTACAATTAACTATCATTTTTGCGTCGGATTCGTAAATCTAGGCTTACAAGAGAACGACCATAAAGTGCCCGAGGCAGCATTAGATCCTTGGAGACAAGTCGGCTGGAGGACGATGTATTGGATCGCGACGCAATTTGAGTGTTCCATCGTCATTAGGAGGCCCTGAATGTTACAATTAACTATCAGTTTTTCGTCGGATTCGAAAATCTAGACTCACAGCAGACGAACCATTTGGTGCCCGAGGCAGCAATATCCATTTGGAGACAAATCGGCTGGAGGACGATGTATTGAATCCCGACGCAATTTGAGTCTTCTATCGTCATTAGGAGGCGCTGAACGTTACAATTCACTATCATTTTTGCGTCGGATTCGAAAATCTAGACTCACAGGAGAAAGATCATATTGTGCCCGAGATAGCAATATCCCCTTGGAGACAAGTCGGCTGGAGGCCGATGTATTGAATCTCGACGCAATTTGAGTGTCCATCGTCATTACAAGGGCCTGAACCTTACAATTAACTATCAGTTTCGCGTCGGATTCGAAAATCTACTCACAGGAGAAGTTCATACGGTGCTCGAGACAGCAATATACCCCTTGGAGACAAATCGGCTGGAGGACGATGTATTGAATCTCGACGCAATTTGAGTCTTCTATCGTCATTAGGAGGCGCTGAACGTTACAATTCACTATCATTTTTGCGTCGGATTCGAAAATTTAGACTCACAGGAGAAAGATCATATTGTGTCCGAGACAGCAATATCCCCTTGGAGACAAGTCGGCTGGAGGACGATGTATTGAATCTCGACGCAATTTGGGTGTTCCATCGTCATTAGAAGGCCCTGAACGTTACAATTAACTATCATTTTTGCGTCGGATTCGAAAATCTAGATTCACAGGAGAACGACCATAAGGTGCCCGAGGCAGCAATAGACCCTTGGAGACAAGTCGGCTGGAGGCCGATGTATTGAATCTCGACGCAATTTGAGTGTTCCATCGGCATTAGGAAGCCCTGAACGTTAAAATTAACTATCATTTTGGCGTCGAATTCGTAAATCTAGACTCACAAGAGAACGACCATAAAGTGCCCGAGGCAGCATTAGACCCTTGGAGACAAGTCGGCTGGAGGACGATGTATTGGATCGCGACGCAATTTGAGTGTTCCAACGTCATTAGGAGGCCCTGAATGTCACAATTAACTATCAGTTTTTCGTCGGATTCGAAAATCTAAACTCACAGGAGAACGACCATAAGGTGCCCGAGGCAGCAGTAGACCGTTGGTGACAAGTCGGCTGGAGGCCGATGTATTGAATCTCGACGCAATTTGAGTGTTCCATCGTCATTACAAGGCCCTGAACCTTACAATTAACTATCAGTTTCGCGTCGGATTAGAAAATCTACTCACAGGAGAAGTTCATACGGTGCTCGAGACAGCAATATACCCCTTGGAGACAAATCGGCTGGAGGACGATGTATTGAATCTCGACGCAATTTGAGTCTTCTATCGTCATTAGGAGGCGCTGAACGTTACAATTCACTATCATTTTTGCGTCGGATTCGAAAATCTGGACTCACAGGAGAAAGATCATATTGTGCCCGAGACAGCAGTTTTTCGTCGGATTCGAAAATCTAAACTCACAGGAGAACGACCATAAGGTGCCCGAGGCAGCAATAGACCGTTGGAGACAAGTCGGCTGGAGGACGATGTATTGGATCGCGACGCAATTGGAGTCTTCTGTCGTCATTAGGATGCGCTGAACGTTACAATTCACTATCATTTTTGCGTCGGATTCGAAAATCTAGACTCACAGGAGAACGGCCATAAGGTGCCCGAGGCAGCAATAGACCCTTGGAGACAAGTCGGCTGGAGGACGATGTATTGGATCGCGACGCAATTTGAGTCTTCTGTCGTCATTAGGATGCGCTGAACGTTACAATTCACTATCATTTTTGCGTCGGATTCGAAAATCTAGACTCACAGGAGAAGGACCATGTGGTGCCCGAGGCAGCGATATCCCCTTGGAGACAAGTCGGCTGGAGGCCGATGTATTGAATCTCGACGCAATTTGAGTGTTCCATCGTCATTAGAAGGCCCTGAACGTTACAATTAACTATCATTTTTGCGTCGGATACGAAAATCTAGACTCACAGGAGAACGACCATAAGGTGCCCGAGGCAGCAATAGACCCTTGGAGACAAGTCGGCTGGAGGACGATGTTTTGAATCTCGACGCAATTTGAGAGTTCCATCGTCATTAGGCGGCCCTGAACGTTACAATTAACTATCATTTTGGCGTCGGATTCGTAAATCTAGACTTACAAGAGAACGACCATAAAGCGCCCGAGGCAGCATTAGACCCTTGGAGACAAGTCGGCTGGTGACGATGTATTGGATCGCGACGCAATTTGAGTGTTCCATCGTCATTAGGAGGCACTGAATGTTACAATTAACTATCAGTTTTTCGTCGGATTCGAAAATCTAGACTCACAGCAGACGAACGATTTGGTGCCCGAGGCAGCAATATCCCCTTGGAGACAAGTCGGCTGGAGGACGATGTATTGAATCTCGACGCAATTTGAGTGTTCCATCGTCATTAGAAGGCCCTGAACGTTACAATTAACTATGATTTTTGCGTCGGATTCGAAAATCTAGACTCACAAGAGAACGACCATAAGGTGCCCGAGGCAGCAATAGACCCTTGGAGACAAGTCGGCTGGAGGACGATGTATTGAATCTCGACGCAATTTGAGAGTTCCATCGTCATTAGGCGGCCCTGAACGTTACAATTAACTATCAATTTGGCGTCGGATTCGTAAATCTAGACTTACAAGAGAACGACCATAAAGTGCCCGAGGCAGCATTAGACCCTTGGAGACAAGTCGGATGGAGGACGATGTATTGGATCGCGACGCAATTTGAGTGTTCCATCGTCATTAGGAGGCCCTGAATGTTACAATTAACTATCAGTTTTTCGTCGGATTCGAAAATCTAGACTCACAGGAGACGAACCATTTGGTGCCCGAGGCAGCAATATCCCCTTGGAGACAAATCGGCTGGAGGACGATGTATTGAATCTCGACGCAATTTGAGTCTTCTATCGTCATTAGGAGGCGCTGAACGGTACAATTCACTATCATTTTTGCGTCGGATTCGAAAATCTAGACTCACAGGAGAAAGATCATATTGTGCCCGAGAGAGCAATATCCCCTTGGAGACAAGTCGGCTGGAGGCCGATGTATTGGATCTCGACGCAATTTGAGTGTTCCATCGTCATTAGAAGGCCCTGTACGTTACAATTAACTATCATTTTAGCGTCGGATTCGAAAATCTAGACTCACAGGAGAACGACCATAAGGTGCCCGAGGCAGCAATAGACCCTTGGCGACAAGTCGGCTGGAGGCCGATGTATTGAATCTCGACGCAATTTGAGTGTTCCATAGTCATTAGAAGGCCCTGAACGTTACAATTAACTATCATTTTTGCGTCGGATACGAAAATCTAGACTCACAGGAGAACGACCATAAGGTGCCCGAGGCAGCAATAGACCCTTGGAGACAAGTCGGCTGGAGGACAATGTATTGAATCTCGACGCAATTTGAGAGTTCCATCGTCATTAGGCGGCCCTGAACGTTACAATTAACTATCATTTTGGCGTCGGATTCGTAAATCTAGACTTACAAGAGAACGACCATAAAGTGCCCGAGGCAGCATTAGACCCTTGGAGACAAGTCGGCTGGAGGACGATGTATTGGATCGCGACGCAATTTGAGTGTTCCATCGTCATTAGGAGGCCCTGAATGTTGCAATTAACTATCAGTTTTTCGTCGGATTCGAAAATCTAGACTTACAGCAGACGAACCATTTGGTGCCCGAGGCAGCAATATCCCCTTGGAGACAAATCGGCTGGAGGACGATGTAATGAATGCCGACGCAATTTGAGTCTTCTATCGTCATTAGGAAGCGCTGAACGTTACAATTCACTATCATTTTTGCGTCGGATTCGAAAATCTAGACTCACAGGAGAACGACCATAAGGTGCCCGAGGCAGCAATAGACCCTTGGAGACAAGTCGGCTGGAGACCGATGTATTGAATCTCGACGCAATTTGAGTGTTCCATCGGCATTAGGAGGCCCTGAACGTTAAAATTAACTATCATTTTTGCGTCGGATTCGAAAATCTAGACTCACAGGAGAACGACCATAAGGTGTTTGAGGCAGCAATAGACCCTTGGAGACAAGTCGGCTGGAGGACGATGTATTGGATCGCGACGCAATTTGAGTCTTCTATCGTCATTAGGAGGCGCTGAACGTTACAATTCACTATCATTTTTGCGTCGGATTCGAAAATCTAGAGCACAGGAGAAAGATCATATTGTGCCCGAGACAGCAATATCCCCTTGGAGACAAGTCGGCCGGAGGCCGATGTATTGGATCTCGACGCAATTTGAGTGTTCCATCGTCATTAGAAGGCCCTGAACGTTACAATTAACTATCATTTTAGCGTCGGATTCAAAAATCTAGACTCACAGGAGAACGACCATAAGGTGCCCGAGGCAGCAATAGACCCTTGGAGACAAGTCGGCTGGAGGCCGATGTATTGAATCTCGACGCAATTTGAGTGTTCCATCGTCATTAGAAGGCCCTGAACGTTACAATTAACTATCATTTTTGCGTCGGATACGATAATCTAGACTCACAGGAGAACGACCATAATGTGCCCGAGGCAGCAATAGACCTTTGGAGACAAGTCGGCTGGAGGACGATGTGTTGAATCTCGACGCAATTCGAGAGTTCCATCGTCATTAGGCGGCCCTGAACGTTACAATTAACAATCATTTTGGCGTCGGATTCGTAAATCTAGACTTACAAGAGAACGACCATAAAGTGCCCGAGGCAGCATTACACCCTTGGAGACAAGTCGGCTGGAGGACGATGTATTGGATCGCGACGCAATTTGAGTGTTCCATCGTCATTAGGAGGCCCTGAATGTTACAATTAACTATCAGTTTTTCGTCGGATTCGAAAATCTAGACTCACAGCAGACGAACCATTTGGTGCCCGAGGCAGCAATATCCCCTTGGAGACAAATCGGCTGGAGGACGATGTATTGAATGCCGACGCAATTTGAGTCTTCTATCGTCATTAGGAGGCGCTGAACGTTACAATTCACTATCATTTTTGCGTCGGATTCGAAAATCTAGACTCACAGGAGAAGGATCATATTGTGCCCGAGACAGCAATATCCCCTTGGAGACAACTCGGCTGGAGGACGATGTATTGAATCTCGACGCAATTTGAGTGTTCCATCGTCTTTAGAAGGCCCTGAACGTTACAATTAACTATCATTTTTGCGTCGGATTCGAAAATCAAGACTCACAGGAGAACGACCATAAGGTGCCTGAGGCAGCAATAGACCCTTGGAGACAAGTCGGCTGGAGGACGATGTATTGGATCGCGACGCAATTTGAGTCTTCTATCGTCATTAGGAGGCGCTGAACGTTACAATTCACTATCATTTTTGCGTCGGATTCGGAAATCTAGCTCACAGGAGAAGGACCATGTGGTGCCCGAGGCAGCGATATCCCCTTGGAGACATGTCGGCTGGAGGACGATGTATTGAATCTCGACGCAATTTGAGTGTTCCATCGTCATTACAAGGCCCTGAACCTTACAATTAAGTATCATTTTTGCATCGGATACGAAAATCTAGACTCACAGGAGAACGACCATAAGGTGCCCGAGGCAGCAATTGACCCTTGGAGACAAGTCGGCTGGAGGACGATGTATTGAATCTCGACGCAATTTGAGAGTTCCATCGTCATTAGGCGGCCCTGAACGTCACAATTAACTATCATTTTGGCGTCGGATTCGTAAATCTAGACTTACAAGAGAACGACCATAAAGTGCCCGAGGCAGCATTAGACCCTTGGAGACAAGTCGGCTGGAGGACGATGTATTGGATCGCGACGCAATTTGAGTGTTCCATCGTCATTAGGAGGCCCTGAATGTTACAATTAACTATTAGTTTTTTGTCGGATTCGAAAATCTAGACTCACAGCAGACGAACCATTTGGTGCCCGAGGCAGCAATATCCCCTTGGAGACAAATCGGCTGGAGGACGATGTATTGAATCCCGACGCAATTTGAGTCTTCTATCGTCATTAGGAGGCGCTGAACGTTACAATTCACTATCATTTTTGCGTCGGATTCGAAAATCTAGACTCACAGGAGAAGGATCATATTGTGCCCGAGACAGCAATATCCCCTTGGAGACAAGTCGGCTGGAGGACGATGTATTGAATCTCGACGCAATTTGAGTGTTCCATCGTCTTTAGAAGGCCCTGAACGTTACAATTAACTATCATTTTTGCGTCGGATTCGAAAATCTAGACTCACAGGAGAACGACCATAAGGTGCCCGAGGCAGCAATAGACCCTTAGAGACAAGTCGGCTGGAGGACGATGTATTGGATCGCGACGCAATTTGAGTCTTCTATCGTCGTTAGGAGGCGCTGAACGTTACGATTCACCATCATTTTTGCGTCGGATTCGAAAATCTAGACTCACAGGAGAAGGACCATGTGGTGCCCGAGGCAGCGATATCCCCTTGGAGACAAGTCGGCTGGAGGCCGATGTATTGAATCTCGACGCAATTTGAGTGTTCCATCGTAATTAGAAGGCCCTGAACGTTACAATTAACTATCATTTTTTACGTCGGATACGAAAATCTAGACTCACAGGAGAACGACCATAAGATGCCCGAGGCAGAAATAGACCCTTGGAGACAAGTCGGCTGGAGGACGATGTTTTGAATCTCGACGCAATTTGAGAGTTCCATCATCATTAGGCGGCCCTGAACGTTACAATTAACTATCATTTTGGCGTCGGATTCGATAATCTAAACTCACAGGGGAACGACCATAAAGTGCCCGCGGCAGCATTAGACCCTTGGAGACAAGTCGGCTGGAGGACGATGTATTGAATCTCGACGCAATTTGAGTGTTCCATCGTCTTTAGAAGGCCCTGAACGTTACAATTAACTATCATTTTTGCGTCGGATTCGAAAATCTAGACTCACAGGAGAACGACCATAAGGTGCCCGAGGCAGCAATAGACCCTTAGAGACAAGTCGGCTGGAGGACGATGTATTGGATCGCGACGCAATTTGAGTCTTCTATCGTCGTTAGGAGGCGCTGAACGTTACAATTCACCATCATTTTTGCGTCGGATTCGAAAATCTAGACTCACAGGAGAAGGACCATGTGGTGCCCGAGGCAGCGATATCCCCTTGGAGACAAGTCGGCTGGAGGCCGATGTATTGAATCTCGACGGAATTTGAGTGTTCCATCGTCATTACAAAGCCCTGAACGTCACAATTAACTATCAGTTTCGCGTCGGATTCGAAAATCTACTCACAGGAGAAGTTCATACGGTGCTCGAGACAGCAATATACCCCTTGGAGACAAATCGGCTGGAGGACGATGTATTGAATCTCGACGCAATTTGAGTCTTCTATCTTCATTAGGAGGCGCTGAACGTTACAATTCACTATCATTTTTGCGTCGGATTCGAAAATCTAGACTCACAGGAGAAAGATCATATTGTGCCCGAGACAGCAATATCCCCTTGGAGACAAGTCGGCTGGAGGCCGATGTATTGGATCTCGACGCAATTTGAGTGTTCCATCGTCATTAGAAGGCCCTAAACGTTTCAATTAACTATCATTTATGCGTCGGATTCGAAAATCTACTCACAGGAGAAGTTCATACGGTGCTCGAGACAGCAATATCCCCTTGGAGACAAGTCCGCTGGAGGCCGATGTATTGGATCTCGACGCAATTTGAGTGTTCCATCGTCATTAGAAGGCCCTGAACGTTACAATTAACTATCATTTTAGCGTCGGATTCGAAAATCTAGACTCACAGGAGAACGACCATAAGGTGCCCGAGGCAGCAATAGACCCTTGGTGACAAGTCGGCTGGAGGCCGATGTATTGAATCTCGACGCAATTTGAGTGTTCCATCGTCATTAGAAGGCCCTGAACGTTACAATTAACTATCATTTTTGCGTCGGATTCGATAATCTAAACTCACAGGAGAACGACCATACGGTGCCCGAGGCAGCAACAGACCCTTGGAGACAAGTCGGCTGGAGGACGATGTATTGAATCTCGACGCAATTTCAGTGTTCCATCGTCATTACAAGGCCCTGAACGTTACAATTAACTATCATTTTTGCGTCGGATTCGAAAATCTAGACTCACAGGAGAACGACCATAAGGTGCCCGAGGCAGCAATAGACCCCTGGAGACAAGTCGGATGGAGGACGATGTATTGGATCGCGACGCAATTTGAGTCTTCTATCGTCATTAGGAGGCGCTGAACGTTACAATTCACTATCATTTTTGCGTCGGATTCGAAATTCTAGACTCACAGGAGAACGGCCATAAGGTGCCCGAGGCAGCAATAGACCCTTGGTGACAAGTCGGCTGGAGGCCGATGTATTGAATCTCGACGCAATTTGAGTGTTCCATCGTCATTAGAAGGCCCTGAACGTTACAATTAACTATCATTTTTGCGTCGGATTCGATAATCTAAACTCACAGGAGAAGTTCATACGGTGCTCGAGACAGCAATATACCCCTTGGAGACAAATCGGCTGGAGGACGATGTATTGAATCTCGACGCAATTTGAGTCTTCTATCGTGATTAGGAGGCGCTGAACGTTACAATTCACTATCATTTTTGCGTCGGATTCGAAAATCTAGACTCACAGGAGAACGACCATAAGGTGCCCGAGACAGCAATATCCCCTTGGAGACAAGTCGGCTGGAAACCGATGTATTGGATCTCGACGCAATTTGAGTGTTCCATCGTCATTAGAAGGCCCTGAACGTTACAATTAACTATCATTTTAGCGTCGGATTCGAAAATCTAGACTCACAGGAGAACGACCATAAGGTGCCCGAGGCAGCAATAGACCCTTGGTGACAAGTCGGCTGGAGGCCGATGTATTGAATCTCGACGCAATTTGAGTGTTCCATCGTCATTAGAAGGCCCTGAACGTTACAATTAACTATCATTTTTGCGTCGGATACGAAAATCTAGACTCGCAGGAGAACGACCATAAGGTGCCCGAGGCAGCAATAGACCCCTGGTGACAAGTCGGCTGGAGGCCGATGTATTGAATCTCGACGCAATTTGAGTGTTCCATCGTCATTAGAAGGCCCTGAACGTTACAATTAACTATCATTTTTGCGTCGGATACGCAAATCTAGACTCACAGGAGAACGACCATAAGGTGCCCGAGGCAGCAATAGACCCTTGGAGACAAGTCGGCTGGAGGACGATGTATTGAATCTCGACGCAATTTGAGAGTTCCATCATCATTAGGCGGCCCTGAACGTTACAATTAACTATCATTTTGGCGTCGGATTCGATAATCTAAACTGGCAGGGGAACGACCATAAAGTGCCCGCGGCAGCATTAGACCCTTGGAGACAAGTCGGCTGGAGGACGATGTATTGAATCTCGAAGCAATTTGAGTGTTCCATCGTCATTAAAAGGCCCTGAACGTTACAATTAACTATGATTTTTGCGTCGGATTCGAAAATCTAGACTCTCAGGAGAACGACCATAAGGTGCACGAGGCAGCAATAGACCCTTGGAGACAAGTCGGCTGGAGGCCGATGTATTGGATCTCGACGCAATTTGAGTGTTCCATCGTCATTAGAAGGCCCTGAACGTTACAATTAACTATCATTTTTGCGTCGGATTCGAAAATCTTGACTCACAGGAGAACGACCATAAGGTGCCCGAGGCAGCAATAGACCCTTGGTGACAAGTTGGCTGGAGGCCGATGTATGGAATCTCGACGCAATTTGAGTGTTCCATCGTCATTAGAAGGCCCTGAACGATACAATTAACTATCATTTTTGCGTCGGATACGAAAATCTAGACTCACAGGAGAACGACCATGTGGTGCCCGAGGCAGCGATATCCCCTTGGAGACAAGTCGGCTGGAGGCCGATGTATTGAATCTCGACGCAATTTGAGTGTTCCATCGTCATTACAAAGCCCTGAACCTTACAATTAACTATCAGTTTCGCGTCGGATTCGAAAATCTACTTACAGGAGGAGTTCATACGGTGCTCGAGACAGCAATATACCCCTTGGAGACAAATCGGCTGGAGGACGATGTATTGAATCTCGACGCAATTTGAGTCTTCTATCGTCATTAGGAGGCGCTGAACGTTACAATTCACTATCATTTTTGCGTCGGATTCGAAAATCTAGACTCACAGGAGAAAGATCATATTGTGCCCGAGACAGCAATATCCCCTTGGAGACATGTCGGCTGGAGGCCGATGTATTGGATCTCGACGCAATTTGAGTGTTCCATCGTCATTAGAAGGCCCTAAACGTTACAATGAACTATCATTTTAGCGTCGGATTCGAAAATCTAGACTCACAGGAGAACGACCATAAGGTGCCCGAGGCAGCAATAGACCCTTGGTGACAAGTCGGCTGGAGGCCGATGTATTGAATCTCGACGCAATTTGAGTGTTCCATCGTCATTAGAAGGCCCTGAACGTTACAATTAACTATCATTTTTGCGTCGGATACGAAAATCTAGACTCACAGGAGAACGACCATAATGTGCCCGAGGCAGCAATAGACCCTTGGAGACAAGTCGGCTGGAGGACGATGTATTGAATCTCGACGCAATTTGAGAGTTCCATCGTCATTAGCCGGCTCTGAACGTTACAATTAACTATCATTTTGGCGTCGGATTCGTAAATCTAGACTTACAAGAGAACGACCATAAAGTGCCCGAGGCAGCATTAGACCCTTGGAGACAAGTCGGCTGGAGGACGATGAATTGGATCGCGACGCAATTTGAGTGTTCCATCGTCATTAGAAGGCCCTGAACGTTACAATTAACTATCATTTTTGCGTCGGATACGAAAATCTAGACTCACAGGAGAACGACCATAAGGTGCCCGAGGCAGCAATAGACCCTTGGAGACAAGTCGGCTGGAGGACGATGTATTGAATCTCGACGCAATTTGAGAGTTCCATCATCATTAGGCGGCCCTGAACGTTACAATTAACTATCATTTTGGCGTCGGATTCGATAATCTAAACTGGCAGGGGAACGACCATAAAGTGCCCGCGGCAGCATTAGACCCTTGGAGACAAGTCGGCTGGAGGACGATGTATTGAATCTCGAAGCAATTTGAGTGTTCCATCGTCATTAAAAGGCCCTGAACGTTACAATTAACTATGATTTTTGCGTCGGATTCGAAAATCTAGACTCACAGGAGAACGACCATAAGGTGCCCGAGGCAGCAATAGACCCTTGGAGACAAGTCGGCTGGAGGCCGATGTATTGGATCTCGACGCAATTTGAGTGTTCCATCGTCATTAGAAGGCCCTGAACGTTACAATTAACTATCATTTTTGCGTCGGATTCGAAAATCTTGACTCACAGGAGAACGACCATAAGGTGCCCGAGGCAGCAATAGACCCTTGGTGACAAGTCGGCTGGAGGTCGATGTATGGAATCTCGACGCAATTTGAGTGTTCCATCGTCATTAGAAGGCCCTGAACGATACAATTAACTATCATTTTCGCGTCGGATACGAAAATCTAGACTCACAGGAGAACGACCATGTGGTGCCCGAGGCAGCGATATCCCCTTGGAGACAAGTCGGCTGGAGGCCGATGTATTGAATCTCGACGCAATTTGAGTGTTCCATCGTCATTACAAAGCCCTGAACCTTACAATTAACTATCAGTTTCGCGTCGGATTCGAAAATCTACTCACAGGAGGAGTTCATACGGTGCTCGAGACAGCAATATACCCCTTGGAGACAAATCGGCTGGAGGACGATGTATTGAATCTCGACGCAATTTGAGTCTTCTATCGTCATTAGGAGGCGCTGAACGTTACAATTCACTATCATTTTTGCGTCGGATTCGAAAATCTAGACTCACAGGAGAAAGATCATATTGTGCCCGAGACAGCAATATCCCCTTGGAGACATGTCGGCTGGAGGCCGATGTATTGGATCTCGACGCAATTTGAGTGTTCCATCGTCATTAGAAGGCCCTAAACGTTACAATGAACTATCATTTTAGCGTCGGATTCGAAAATCTAGACTCACAGGAGAACGACCATAAGGTGCCCGAGGCAGCAATAGACCCTTGGTGACAAGTCGGCTGGAGGCCGATGTATTGAATCTCGACGCAATTTGAGTGTTCCATCGTCATTAGAAGGCCCTGAACGTTACAATTAACTATCATTTTTGCGTCGGATACGAAAATCTAGACTCACAGGAGAACGACCATAATGTGCCCGAGGCAGCAATAGACCCTTGGAGACAAGTCGGCTGGAGGACGATGTATTGAATCTCGACGCAATTTGAGAGTTCCATCGTCATTAGCCGGCCCTGAACGTTACAATTAACTATCATTTTGGCGTCGGATTCGTAAATCTAGACTTACAAGAGAACGACCATAAAGTGCCCGAGGCAGCATTAGACCCTTGGAGACAAGTCGGCTGGAGGACGATGAATTGGATCGCGACGCAATTTGAGTGTTCCATCGTCATTAGAAGGCCCTGAACGTTACAATTAACTATCATTTTTGCGTCGGATTCGAAAATCTAGACTCACAAGACAACGACCATAAGGTGCCCGAGGCAGCAATAGACCCTTGGAGACAAGTCGGCTGGAGAACGATGTATTGGATCGCGACGCAATTTGAGTCTTCTATCGTCATTAGGAGGCGCTGAACGTTACAATTCACTATCATTTTTGCGTCGGATTCGAAATTCTAGACTCACAGGAGAAAGATCATATTGTGCCCGAGACAGCAATATTCCCTTGGAGACAAGTCGGCTGGAGGCCGATGTATTGGATCTCGACGCAATTTGAGTGTTCCATCGTCATTAGAAGGCCCTGAACGTTACAATTAACTATCATTTTAGCGTCGGATTCGAAAATCTAGACTCACAGGAGAACGACCATAAGGTGCCCGAGGCAGCAATAGACCCTTGGTGACAAGTCGGCTGGAGGCCGATGTATTGAATCTCGACGCAATTTGAGTGTTCCATCGTCATTAGAAGGCCCTGAACGTTACAATTAACTATCATTTTTGCGTCGGATACGAAAATCTAGACTCACAGGAGAACGACCATAATGTGCCCGAGGCAGCAATAGACCCTTGGAGACAAGTCGGCTGGAGGACGATGTATTGAATCTCGACGCAATTTGAGAGTTCCATCGTCATTAGCCGGCTCTGAACGTTACAATTAACTATCATTTTGGCGTCGGATTCGTAAATCTAGACTTACAAGAGAACGACCATAAAGTGCCCGAGGCAGCATTAGACCCTTGGAGACAAGTCGGCTGGAGGACGATGAATTGGATCGCGACGCAATTTGAGTGTTCCATCGTCATTAGAAGGCCCTGAACGTTACAATTAACTATCATTTTTGCGTCGGATACGAAAATCTAGACTCACAGGAGAACGACCATAAGGTGCCCGAGGCAGCAATAGACCCTTGGAGACAAGTCGGCTGGAGGACGATGTATTGAATCTCGACGCAATTTGAGAGTTCCATCATCATTAGGCGGCCCTGAACGTTACAATTAACTATCATTTTGGCGTCGGATTCGATAATCTAAACTGGCAGGGGAACGACCATAAAGTGCCCGCGGCAGCATTAGACCCTTGGAGACAAGTCGGCTGGAGGACGATGTATTGAATCTCGAAGCAATTTGAGTGTTCCATCGTCATTAAAAGGCCCTGAACGTTACAATTAACTATGATTTTTGCGTCGGATTCGAAAATCTAGACTCACAGGAGAACGACCATAAGGTGCCCGAGGCAGCAATAGACCCTTGGAGACAAGTCGGCTGGAGGCCGATGTATTGGATCTCGACGCAATTTGAGTGTTCCATCGTCATTAGAAGGCCCTGAACGTTACAATTAACTATCATTTTTGCGTCGGATTCGAAAATCTTGACTCACAGGAGAACGACCATAAGGTGCCCGAGGCAGCAATAGACCCTTGGTGACAAGTCGGCTGGAGGCCGATGTATGGAATCTCGACGCAATTTGAGTGTTCCATCGTCATTAGAAGGCCCTGAACGATACAATTAACTATCATTTTCGCGTCGGATACGAAAATCTAGACTCACAGGAGAACGACCATGTGGTGCCCGAGGCAGCGATATCCCCTTGGAGACAAGTCGGCTGGAGGCCGATGTATTGAATCTCGACGCAATTTGAGTGTTCCATCGTCATTACAAAGCCCTGAACCTTACAATTAACTATCAGTTTCGCGTCGGATTCGAAAATCTACTCACAGGAGGAGTTCATACGGTGCTCGAGACAGCAATATACCCCTTGGAGACAAATCGGCTGGAGGACGATGTATTGAATCTCGACGCAATTTGAGTCTTCTATCGTCATTAGGAGGCGCTGAACGTTACAATTCACTATCATTTTTGCGTCGGATTCGAAAATCTAGACTCACAGGAGAAAGATCATATTGTGCCCGAGACAGCAATATCCCCTTGGAGACATGTCGGCTGGAGGCCGATGTATTGGATCTCGACGCAATTTGAGTGTTCCATCGTCATTAGAAGGCCCTAAACGTTACAATGAACTATCATTTTAGCGTCGGATTCGAAAATCTAGACTCACAGGAGAACGACCATAAGGTGCCCGAGGCAGCAATAGACCCTTGGTGACAAGTCGGCTGGAGGCCGATGTATTGAATCTCGACGCAATTTGAGTGTTCCATCGTCATTAGAAGGCCCTGAACGTTACAATTAACTATCATTTTTGCGTCGGATACGAAAATCTAGACTCACAGGAGAACGACCATAATGTGCCCGAGGCAGCAATAGACCCTTGGAGACAAGTCGGCTGGAGGACGATGTATTGAATCTCGACGCAATTTGAGAGTTCCATCGTCATTAGCCGGCCCTGAACGTTACAATTAACTATCATTTTGGCGTCGGATTCGTAAATCTAGACTTACAAGAGATCGACCATAAAGTGCCCGAGGCAGCATTAGACCCTTGGAGACAAGTCGGCTGGAGGACGATGAATTGGATCGCGACGCAATTTGAGTGTTCCATCGTCATTAGGAGGCCCTGAATGTTGCAATTAACTATCAGTTTTTCGTCGGATTCGAAAATCTAGACTCACAGCAGACGAACCATTTGGTGCCCGAGGCAGCAATATCCCCTTGGAGACAAATCGGCTGGAGGACGATGTATTGAATGCCGACGCAATTTGAGTCTTCTATCGTCATTAGGAGGCGCTGAACGTTACAATTCACTGTCATTTTTGCGTCGGATTCAAAAATCTAGACTCACAGGAAAACGACCATAAGGTGCCCGAGGCAGCAATAGACCCTTGGAGACAAGTCGGCTGGAGGCCGATGTGTTGAATCTCGACGCAATTTGAGTGTTCTATCGTCATTAGAAGGCCCTGAACGTTACAATTAACTATCATTTTTGCGTCGGATTCGAAAATCTAGACTCACAGGACAACGACCATAAGGTGCCCGAGGCAGCAATAGACCCTTGGAGACAAGTCGGCTGGAGAACGATGTATTGGATCGCGACGCAATTTGAGTCTTCTATCGTCATTAGGAGGCGCTGAACGTTACAATTCACTATCATTTTTGCGTCGGATTCGAAATTCTAGACTCACAGGAGAAAGATCATTTTGTGCCCGAGACAGCAATATTCCCTTGGAGACAAGTCGGCTGGAGGCCGATGTATTGGATCTCGACGCAATTTGAGTGTTCCATCGTCATTAGAAGGCCCTGAACGTTACAATTAACTATCATTTTAGCGTCGGATTCGAGAATCTAGACTCACAGGAGAACGACCATAAGGTGCCCGAGGCAGCAATAGACCCTTGGTGACAAGTCGGCTGGAGGTCGATGTATTGAATCTCGACGCAATTTGAGTGTTCCGTCGTCATTAGAACGCCCTGAACGTTACAATTAACTATCATTTTTGCGTCGGATAAGAAAATCTAGACTCACAGGAGAACGACCATAATGTGCCCGAGGCAGCAATAGACCCTTGGAGACAAGTCGGCTGGAGGACGATGTATTGAATCTCGACGCAATTTGAGAGTTCCATCGTCATTAGGCGGCCCTAAACGTTACAATTAACTATCATTTTGGCGTCGGATTCGTAAATCTAGACTTACAAGAGAACGACCATAAAGTGCCCGAGGCAGCATTAGACCCTTGGAGACAAGTCGGCTGGAGGACGATGTATTGGATCGCGACTCAATTTGTGTTTTCCATCGTCATTAGGAGGCCCTGGATGTTACAATTAACTATCAGTTTGTCGTCGGATTCAAAAATCTAGACTCACAGCAGACGAACCATTTGGTGCCCGAGGCAGCAATATCCCCTTGGAGACAAATCGGCTGAAGGACGATGTATTGAATGCCGACGCAATTTGATTCTTCTATCGTCATTAGGAGGCGCTGAACGTTACAATTCAATATCATTTTTGCGTCGGATTCTAAAATCTAGACTCACAGGAGAAGGATCATATTGTGCCCGAGACAGCAATATCCCCTTGGAGACAAGTCGGCTGGAGGACGATGTATTGACTCTCGACGCAATTTGAGTGTTCCATCGTCATTAGAAGGCCCTGAACGTTACAATTAACTATCATTTTTGGGCCGGATTCGAAAATCTAGACTCACAGGAGAACGACCATAAGGTGCCCGAGGCAGCAATAGACCCTTGGGGACAAGTCGGCTGGAGGACGATGTATTGGATCGCGACGCAATTTGAGTCTTCTATCGTCATTAGGAGGCGCTGAACGTTACAATTCACCATCATTTTTCGTCGGATTCGAAAATCTAGACTCACAGGAGAAGGACCATGTGGTGCCCGAGGCAGCGATATCCCCTTGGAGACAAGTCGGCTGGAGACCGATGTATTGAATCTCGACGCAATTTGAGTGATCCATCGTCATTAGAAGGCCCTGAACGTTACAATTAACTATCATTTTTGCGTCAGATACGAAAATCTAGACACACAGGAGAACGACCATAAGGTGCCCGAGGCAGCAATAGACCCTTGGGGACAAGTCGGCTGGAGGCCGATGTATTGGATGTCGACACAATTTGAGTGTTCCAGTCATTAGAAGGCCCTAAACGTTACAATGAACTATCATTTTAGCGTCGGATTCGAAAATCTAGACCCACAGGGTAACGACCATAAGGTGCCCGGGGCAGCAACAGACCCTTGGTGACAAGTCGGCTGGAGGCCGATGTATTGAATCTCGACGCAATTTGAGTGTTCCATCGTCATTAGAAGGCCCTGAACGTTACAATTAACTATCATTTTTGCGTCGGATACGAAAATCTAGACTCACAGGAGAACGACCATAATGTGCCCGAGGCAGCAATAGACCCTTGGAGACAAGTCGGCTGGAGGACGATGTATTGAATCTCGACGCAATTTGAGAGTTCCATCGTCATTAGCCGGCCCTGAACGTTACAATTAACTATCATTTTGGCGTCGGATTCGTAAATCTAGACTTACAAGAGAACGACCATAAAGTGCCCGAGGCAGCATTAGACCCTTGGAGACAAGTCGGCTGGAGGACGATGAATTGGATCGCGACGCTATTTGAGTGTTCCATCGTCATTAGGAGGCCCTGAATGTTGCAATTAACTATCAGTTTTTCGTCGGATTCGAAAATCTAGACTCACAGCAGACGAACCATTTGGTGCCCGAGGCAGCAATATCACCTTGGAGACAAATCGGCTGGAGGACGATGTATTGAATGCCGACGCAATTTGAGTCTTCTATCGTCATTAGGAGGCGCTGAACGTTACAATTCACTATCATTTTTGCGTCGGATTCGAAAATCTAGACTCACAGGAGAACGACCATAAGGTGCCCGAGCCAGCAATAGACCCTTGGAGACAAGTCGGCTGGAGGCCGATGTATTGAATCTCGACGCAATTTGAGTGTTCCATCGGCATTAGGAGGCCCTGAACGTTAAAATTAACTATCATTTTTGCGTCGGATTCGATAATCTAAACTCACAGGAGAACGACCATACGGTGCCCGAGGCAGCAACAGACCCTTGGAGACAAGTCGGCTGGAGGACGATGTATTGAATCTCGACGCAATTTGAGTGTTCCATCGTCATTACAAGGCCCTGAACGTTACAATTAACTATCATTTTTGCGTCGGATTCGAAAATCTAGACTCACAGGACAACGACCATAAGGTGCCCGAGGCAGCAATAGACCCTTGGAGACAAGTCGGCTGGAGAACGATGTATTGGATCGCGACGCAATTTGAGTCTTCTATCGTCATTAGGAGGCGCTGAACGTTACAATTCACTATCATTTTTGCGTCGGATTCGAAATTCTAGACTCACAGGAGAAAGATCATATTGTGCCCGAGACAGCAATATTCCCTTGGAGACAAGTCGGCTGGAGGCCGATGTATTGGATCTCGACGCAATTTGAGTGTTCCATCGTCATTAGAAGGCCCTGAACGTTACAATTAACTATCATTTTAGCGTCGGATTCGAAAATCTTGACTCACAGGAGAACGACCATAAGGTGCCCGAGGCAGCAATAGACCCTTGGTGACAAGTCGGCTGGAGGCCGATGTATTGAATCTCGACGCAATTTGAGTGTTCCATCGTCATTAGAAGGCCTTGAACGTTACAATTAACTATCATTTTTGCGTCGGATACGAAAATCTAGACTCACAGGAGAACGACCATAATTTGCCCGAGGCAGCAATAGACCCTGGGAGACAAGTCGGCTGGAGGACGATGTATTGAATCTCGACGCAATTTGAGAGTTCCATCGTCATTAGGCGGCCCTAAACGTTACAATTAACTATCATTTTGGCGTCAGATACGAAAATCTAGACTCACAGGAGAAGGACCATGTGGTGCCCGAGGCAGCGATATCCCCTTGGAGACAAGTCGGCTGGAGGCCGATGTATTGAATCTCGACGCAATTTGAGTGTTCCATCGTCATTAGAAGGCCCTGAACGTTACAATTAACTATCATTTTTGCGTCAGATACGAAAATCTAGACACACAGGAGAACGACCATAAGGTGCCCGAGGCAGCAATAGACCCTTGGGGACAAGTCGGCTGGAGGACGATGTATTGAATCTCGACGCAATTTGAGAGTTCCATCATCATTAGGCGGCCCTGAACGTTACAATTAACTATCATTTTGGCGTCGGATTCGATAATCTAAACTCACAGGGGAACGACCATAAAGTGCCCGCGGCAGCATTAGACCCTTGGAGACAAGTCGGCTGGAGTACGATGTATTGAATCTCGAAGCAATTGAGTGTTCCATCGTCATTAAAAGGCCCTGAACGTTACAATTAACAATGAGTTTTGCGTCGGATTCGTAAATCTAGACTCACAGGAGAACGACCATAAGGTGCCCGAGGCAGCAATAGATCCATGGAGACAAGTCGGCTGGAGGCCGATGTATTGGATCTCGACGCAGTTTGAGTGTTCCATCGTCATTAGAAGGCCCTGAACGTTACAATTAACTATCATTTTTGCGTCGGATTCGAAAATCTAGACTCACAGGAGAACGACCATAAGGTGCCCGAGGCAGCAATAGACCCTTGGTGACAAGTCGGCTGGAGGCCGATGTATGGAATCTCGACGCAATTTGAGTGTTCCATCGTCATTAGAAGGCCCTGAACGTTACAATTAACTATCATTTTTGCATCGGATACGAAAATCTAGACTCACAGGAGAACGACCATGTGGTGCCCGAGGCAGCGATATCCCCTTGGAGACAAGTCGGCTGGAGGCCGATGTATTGAATCTCGACGCAATTTGAGTGTTCCATCGTCATTACAAAGCCCTGAACCTTACAATTAACTATCAGTTTCGCGTCGGATTCGAAAATCTACTCACAGGAGAAGTTCATACGGTGCTCGAGACAGCAATATACCCCTTGGAGACGAATCGGCTGGAGGACGATGTATTGAATCTCGACGCAAGTTGAGTCTTCTATAGTCATTAGGAGGCGCTGAACGTTACAATTCACTATCATTTTTGCGTCGGATTCGAAAATCTAGACTCACAGGAGAAAGATCATATTGTGCCCGAGACAGCAATATCCCCTTGGAGACAAGTCGGCTGGAGGCCGATGTATTGGATCTCGACGCAATTTGAGTGTCCCATCGTCATTAGAAGGCCCTAAACGTTACAATTAACTATCATTTTAGCGTCGGATTCGAAAATCTAGACTCACAGGACAACGACCATAAGGTGCCCGAGGCAGCAATAGACCCTTGGTGACAAGTCGGCTGGAGGACGATGTATTGAATCTCGACGCAATTTGAGTGTTCCATCGTCATTAGAAGGCCCTGAACGTTACAATTAACTATCATTTTTGCGTCGGATACGAAAATCTAGACTCACATGAGAACGACCATAATGTGCCCGAGGCAGCAATAGACCCTTGGAGACAAGTCGGCTGGAGGACGATGTATTGAATCTCGACGCAATTTGAGAGTTCCATCGTCATTAGGCGGCCCTGAACGTTACAATTAACTATCATTTTGGCGTCGGATTCCTAAATCTAGACTTACAAGAGAACGACCATAAAGTGCCCGAGGCAGCATTAGACCCTTGGAGACAAGTCGGCTGGAGGACGATGAATTGGATCGCGACGCAATTTGAGTGTTCCATCGTCATTAGGAGGCCCTGAATGTTGCAATTAACTATCAGTTTTTCGTCGGATTCGAAAATCTAGACTCACAGCAGACGAACCATTTGGTGCCCGAGGCAGCAATATCCCCTTGGAGACAAATCGGCTGGAGGACGATGTATTGAATGCCGACGCAATTTGAGTCTTCTATCGTCATTAGGAGGCGCTGAACGTTACAATTCACTAACATTTTTGCGTCGGATTCTAAAATCTAGACTCACAGGAGAACGACCATAAGGTGCCCGAGGCAGCAATAGACTCTTGGAGACAAGTCGGCTGGAGGCCGATGTATTGAATCTCGACGCAATTTGAGTGTTCCATCGGCATTAGGAGGCCCTGAGCGTTAAAATTAGCTATCATTTTTGCGTCGGATTCGATAATCTAAACTCACAGGAGAACGACCATACGGTGACCGAGGCAGCAACAGACCCTTGGAGACAAGTCGGCTGGAGGACGATGTATTGAATCTCGACGCAATTTGAGTGTTCCATCGTCATTACAAGGCCCTGAATGTTACAATTAACTATCATTTTTGCGTCGGATACGAAAATCTACACTCACAGGAGAACGACCATAAGGTGCCCGAGGCAGCAATAGACCCTTGGAGACAAGTCGGCTGGAGGACGATGTATTGGATCGCGACGCAATTTGAGTCTTCTATCGTCATTAGGAGGCGCTGAACGTTACAATTCACTATCATTTTTGCGTCGGATTCGAAATTCTAGACTCACAGGAGAAAGATCATATTGTGCCCGAGACAGCAATATCCCCTTGGAGACAAGTCGGCTGGAGGCCGATGTATTGGATCTCGACGCAATTTGAGTGTTCCATCGTCATTAGAAGGCCCTGAACGTTACAATTAACTATCATTTTAGCGTCGGATTCGAAAATCTAGACTCACAGGAGAACGACCATAAGGTGCCCGAGGCAGCAATAGACCCTTGGTGACAAGTCGGCTGGAGGCCGTTGTATTGAATCTCGACGCAATTTGAGTGTTCCATCGTCATTAGAAGGCCCTGAACATTACAATTAACTATCATTTTTGCGTCGGATTCTAAAATCTAGACTCACAGGAGAACGACCATAAGGTGCCCGAGGCAGCAATAGACTCTTGGAGACAAGTCGGCTGGAGGCCGATGTATTGAATCTCGACGCAATTTGAGTGTTCCATCGGCATTAGGAGGCCCTGAGCGTTAAAATTAGCTATCATTTTTGCGTCGGATTCGATAATCTAAACTCACAGGAGAACGACCATACGGTGACCGAGGCAGCAACAGACCCTTGGAGACAAGTCGGCTGGAGGACGATGTATTGAATCTCGACGCAATTTGAGTGTTCCATCGTCATTACAAGGCCCTGAACGTTACAATTAACTATCATTTTTGCGTCGGATACGAAAATCTACACTCACAGGAGAACGACCATAAGGTGCCCGAGGCAGCAATAGACCCTTGGAGACAAGTCGGCTGGAGGACGATGTATGGAATCTCGACGCAATTTGAGTGTTCCATCGTCATTAGAAGGCCCTGAACGTTACAATTAACTATCATTTTTGCATCGGATACGAAAATCTAGACTCACAGGAGAACGACCATGTGGTGCCCGAGGCAGCGATATCCCCTTGGAGACAAGTCGGCTGGAGGCCGATGTATTGAATCTCGACGCAATTTGAGTGTTCCATCGTCATTACAAAGCCCTGAACCTTACAATTAACTATCAGTTTCGCGTCGGATTCGAAAATCTACTCACAGGAGAAGTTCATACGGTGCTCGAGACAGCAATATACCCCTTGGAGACGAATCGGCTGGAGGACGATGTATTGAATCTCGACGCAAGTTGAGTCTTCTATAGTCATTAGGAGGCGCTGAACGTTACAATTCACTATCATTTTTGCGTCGGATTGGAAAATCTAGACTCACAGGAGAAAGATCATATTGTGCCCGAGACAGCAATATCCCCTTGGAGACAAGTCGGCTGGAGGCCGATGTATTGGATCTCGACGCAATTTGAGTGTCCCATCGTCATTAGAAAGCCCTAAACGTTACAATTAACTATCATTTTAGCGTCGGATTCGAAAATCTAGACTCACAGGACAACGACCATAAGGTGCCCGAGGCAGCAATAGACCCTTGGTGACAAGTCGGCTGGAGGACGATGTATTGAATCTCGACGCAATTTGAGTGTTCCATCGTCATTAGAAGGCCCTGAACGTTACAATTAACTATCATTTTTGCGTCGGATACGAAAATCTAGACTCACATGAGAACGACCATAATGTGCCCGAGGCAGCAATAGACCCTTGGAGACAAGTCGGCTGGAGGACGATGTATTGAATCTCGACGCAATTTGAGAGTTCCATCGTCATTAGGCGGCCCTGAACGTTACAATTAACTATCATTTTGGCGTCGGATTCCTAAATCTAGACTTACAAGAGAACGACCATAAAGTGCCCGAGGCAGCATTAGACCCTTGGAGACAAGTCGGCTGGAGGACGATGAATTGGATCGCGACGCAATTTGAGTGTTCCATCGTCATTAGGAGGCCCTGAATGTTGCAATTAACTATCAGTTTTTCGTCGGATTCGAAAATCTAGACTCACAGCAGACGAACCATTTGGTGCCCGAGGCAGCAATATCCCCTTGGAGACAAATCGGCTGGAGGACGATGTATTGAATGCCGACGCAATTTGAGTCTTCTATCGTCATTAGGAGGCGCTGAACGTTACAATTCACTAACATTTTTGCGTCGGATTCTAAAATCTAGACTCACAGGAGAACGACCATAAGGTGCCCGAGGCAGCAATAGACTCTTGGAGACAAGTCGGCTGGAGGCCGATGTATTGAATCTCGACGCAATTTGAGTGTTCCATCGGCATTAGGAGGCCCTGAGCGTTAAAATTAGCTATCATTTTTGCGTCGGATTCGATAATCTAAACTCACAGGAGAACGACCATACGGTGACCGAGGCAGCAACAGACCCTTGGAGACAAGTCGGCTGGAGGACGATGTATTGAATCTCGACGCAATTTGAGTGTTCCATCGTCATTACAAGGCCCTGAACGTTACAATTAACTATCATTTTTGCGTCGGATACGAAAATCTACACTCACAGGAGAACGACCATAAGGTGCCCGAGGCAGCAATAGACCCTTGGAGACAAGTCGGCTGGAGGACGATGTATTGGATCGCGACGCAATTTGAGTCTTCTATCGTCATTAGGAGGCGCTGAACGTTACAATTCACTATCATTTTTGCGTCGGATTCGAAATTCTAGACTCACAGGAGAAAGATCATATTGTGCCCGAGACAGCAATATCCCCTTGGAGACAAGTCGGCTGGAGGCCGATGTATTGGATCTCGACGCAATTTGAGTGTTCCATCGTCATTAGAAGGCCCTGAACGTTACAATTAACTATCATTTTAGCGTCGGATTCGAAAATCTAGACTCACAGGAGAACGACCATAAGGTGCCCGAGGCAGCAATAGACCCTTGGTGACAAGTCGGCTGGAGGCCGTTGTATTGAATCTCGACGCAATTTGAGTGTTCCATCGTCATTAGAAGGCCCTGAACGTTACAATTAACTATCATTTTTGCGTCGGATTCTAAAATCTAGACTCACAGGAGAACGACCATAAGGTGCCCGAGGCAGCAATAGACTCTTGGAGACAAGTCGGCTGGAGGCCGATGTATTGAATCTCGACGCAATTTGAGTGTTCCATCGGCATTAGGAGGCCCTGAGCGTTAAAATTAGCTATCATTTTTGCGTCGGATTCGATAATCTAAACTCACAGGAGAACGACCATACGGTGACCGAGGCAGCAACAGACCCTTGGAGACAAGTCGGCTGGAGGACGATGTATTGAATCTCGACGCAATTTGAGTGTTCCATCGTCATTACAAGGCCCTGAACGTTACAATTAACTATCATTTTTGCGTCGGATACGAAAATCTACACTCACAGGAGAACGACCATAAGGTGCCCGAGGCAGCAATAGACCCTTGGAGACAAGTCGGCTGGAGGACGATGTATGGAATCTCGACGCAATTTGAGTGTTCCATCGTCATTAGAAGGCCCTGAACGTTACAATTAACTATCATTTATGCATCGGATACGAAAATCTAGACTCACAGGAGAACGACCATGTGGTGCCCGAGGCAGCGATATCCCCTTGGAGACAAGTCGGCTGGAGGCCGATGTATTGAATCTCGACGCAATTTGAGTGTTCCATCGTCATTACAAAGCCCTGAACCTTACAATTAACTATCAGTTTCGCGTCGGATTCGAAAATCTACTCACAGGAGAAGTTCATACGGTGCTCGAGACAGCAATATACCCCTTGGAGACGAATCGGCTGGAGGACGATGTATTGAATCTCGACGCAAGTTGAGTCTTCTATAGTCATTAGGAGGCGCTGAACGTTACAATTCACTATCATTTTTGCGTCGGATTCGAAAATCTAGACTCACAGGAGAAAGATCATATTGTGCCCGAGACAGCAATATCCCCTTGGAGACAAGTCGGCTGGAGGCCGATGTATTGGATCTCGACGCAATTTGAGTGTCCCATCGTCATTAGAAAGCCCTAAACGTTACAATTAACTATCATTTTAGCGTCGGATTCGAAAATCTAGACTCACAGGACAACGACCATAAGGTGCCCGAGGCAGCAATAGACCCTTGGTGACAAGTCGGCTGGAGGACGATGTATTGAATCTCGACGCAATTTGAGTGTTCCATCGTCATTAGAAGGCCCTGAACGTTACAATTAACTATCATTTTTGCGTCGGATACGAAAATCTAGACTCACATGAGAACGACCATAATGTGCCCGAGGCAGCAATAGACCCTTGGAGACAAGTCGGCTGGAGGACGATGTATTGAATCTCGACGCAATTTGAGAGTTCCATCGTCATTAGGCGGCCCTGAACGTTACAATTAACTATCATTTTGGCGTTGGATTCCTAAATCTAGACTTACAAGAGAACGACCATAAAGTGCCCGAGGCAGCATTAGACCCTTGGAGACAAGTCGGCTGGAGGACGATGAATTGGATCGCGACGCAATTTGAGTGTTCCATCGTCATTAGGAGGCCCTGAATGTTGCAATTAACTATCAGTTTTTCGTCGGATTCGAAAATCTAGACTCACAGCAGACGAACCATTTGGTGCCCGAGGCAGCAATATCCCCTTGGAGACAAATCGGCTGGAGGACGATGTATTGAATGCCGACGCAATTTGAGTCTTCTATTGTCATTAGGAGGCGCTGAACGTTACAATTCACTAACATTTTTGCGTCGGATTCTAAAATCTAGACTCACAGGAGAACGACCATAAGGTGCCCGAGGCAGCAATAGACTCTTGGAGACAAGTCGGCTGGAGGCCGATGTATTGAATCTCGACGCAATTTGAGTGTTCCATCGGCATTAGGAGGCCCTGAGCGTTAAAATTAGCTATCATTTTTGCGTCGGATTCGATAATCTAAACTCACAGGAGAACGACCATACGGTGACCGAGGCAGCAACAGACCCTTGGAGACAAGTCGGCTGGAGGACGATGTATTGAATCTCGACGCAATTTGAGTGTTCCATCGTCATTACAAGGCCCTGAACGTTACAATTAACTATCATTTTTGCGTCGGATACGAAAATCTACACTCACAGGAGAACGACCATAAGGTGCCCGAGGCAGCAATAGACCCTTGGAGACAAGTCGGCTGGAGGACGATGTATTGGATCGCGACGCAATTTGAGTCTTCTATCGTCATTAGGAGGCGCTGAACGTTACAATTCACTATCATTTTTGCGTCGGATTCGAAATTCTAGACTCACAGGAGAAAGATCATATTGTGCCCGAGACAGCAATATCCCCTTGGAGACAAGTCGGCTGGAGGCCGATGTATTGGATCTCGACGCAATTTGAGTGTTCCATCGTCATTAGAAGGCCCTGAACGTTACAATTAACTATCATTTTAGCGTCGGATTCGAAAATCTAGACTCACAGGAGAACGACCATAAGGTGCCCGAGGCAGCAATAGACCCTTGGTGACAAGTCGGCTGGAGGCCGTTGTATTGAATCTCGACGCAATTTGAGTGTTCCATCGTCATTAGAAGGCCCTGAACGTTACAATTAACTATCATTTTTGCGTCGGATACGAAAATCTAGACTCACAGGAGAACGACCATAATGTGCCCGAGGCTGCAATAGACCCTTGGAGACAAGTCGGCTGGAGGACGATGTATTGAATCTCGACGCAATTTGAGAGTTTCATCGTCATTAGGCGGCCCTGAACGTTACAATTAACTATCATTTTAGCGTCGGATTCGAAAATCTAGACTCACAGGAGAACGACCATAAGGTGCCCGAGGCAGCAATAGACCCTTGGAGACAAGTCGGCTGGAGGACGATGTATTGGATCGCGACGCTATTTGAGTCTTCTATCGTCATTAGGAGGCGCTGAACGTTACAATTCACTATCATTTTTGCGTCGGATTCGAAAATCTAGACTCACAGGAGAAGGACCATGTGTACCCGAGGCAGCGATATCCCCTTGGAGACAAGTTAGCTGGAGGCCGATGTATTGATTCTCGACGCAATTTGAGTGTTCCATCGTCATTAGAAGTCCCTGAACGTTACAATTAACTATCATTTTTGCGTCGGATACGAAAATCTAGATACACAGGTGAACGACCATAAGGTGCCCGAGGCAGCAATAGACCCTTGGAGACAAGTGGGCTGGAGGACGATGTATTGAATCTCGACGCAATTTGAGTGTTCCATCGTCATTACAAGGCCCTGAACCTTACAATTAACTATCAGTTTCGCGTCGGATTCGAAATTCTACTCACAGGAGAAGTTCATACGGTGCTCGAGACAGCAATATACCCCTTGGAGACAAATCGGCTGGAGGACGATGTATTGAATCTCGACGCAATTTGAGTCTTCTATCGTCTTTAGGAGCCGCTGAACGTTACATTTCACTATCATTTTTGCGTCGGATTCGAAAATCTAGACTCACAGGAGAAAGATCATATTGTGCCCGAGACAGCAATATCCCCTTGGAGACAAGTCGGCTGGAGGCCGATGTATTGGATCTCGACGCAATTTGAGTGTTCCATTGTCATTAGAAGGCCCTGAACGTTACAATTAACTATCATTTTAGCGTCGGATTCGAAAATCTAGACTCACAGGAGAACGACCATAAGGTGCCCGAGGCAGCAATAGACCCTTGGTGACAAGTCGGCTCGAGGCCGATGTATTGAATCTCGACGCAATTTGAGTGTTCCATCGTCATTAGAAGGCCCTGAACGTTACAATTAACTATCATTTTTGCGTCGGATACGAAAATCTAGACTCACAGGAGAACGACCATAAGGTGCCCGAGGCAGCAATAGACCCTTGGAGACAAGTCGGCTGGAGGACGATGTATTGAATCTCGACACAATTTGAGAGTTCCATCATCATTAGGCGGCCCGAACGTTACAATTAACTATCATTTTGGCGTCGGATTCGATAATCTAAACTCACAGGGGAACGACCATAAAGTGCCCGCGGCAGCATTAGACCCTTGGAGACAAGTCGGCTGGAGGACGATGTATTGAATCTCGAAGCAATTTGAGTGTTCCATCGTCATTAAAAGGCCCTGAACGTTACAATTAACTATGATTTTTGCGTCGGATTCGAAAATCTAGACTCACAGGAGAACGACCATAAGGTGCCCGAGGCAGCAATAGACCCTTGGAGACAAGTCGGCTGGAGGCCGATGTATTGGATCTCGACGCAATTTGAGTGTTCCATCGTCATTAGAAGGCCCTGAACGTTACAATTAACTATCATTTTTGCGTCGGATTCGAAATTCTAGACTCACAGGAGAACGACCATAAGGTGCCCGAGGCAGCAATAGACCCTTGGTGACAAGTCGGCTGGAGGCCGATGTATGGAATCTCGACGCAATTTGAGTGTTCCATCGTCATTAGAAGGCCCTGAACGTTACAATTAACTATCATTTTTGCGTCGGATACGAAAATCTAGACTCACAGGAGAACGACCATGTGGTGCCCGAGGCAGCGATATCCCCTTGGAGACAAGTCGGCTGGAGGCCGATGTATTGAATCTCGACGCAATTTGAGTGTTCCATCGTCATTACAAAGCCCTGAACCTTACAATTAACTATCAGTTTCGCGTCGGATTCGAAAATCTACTCACAGGAGAAGTTCATACGGTGCTCGAGACAGCAATATACCCCTTGGAGACAAATCGGTTGGAGAACGATGTATTGAATCTCGACGCAATTTGAGTCTTCTATCGTCATTAGGAGGCGCTGAACGTTACAATTCACTATCATTTTTGCGTCGGATTCGAAAATCTAGACTCACAGGAGAAAGATCATATTGTGCCTGAGACAGCAATATCCCCTTGGAGACAAGTCGGCTGGAGGCCGATGTATTGGATCTCGACGCAATTTGAGTGTTCCATCGTCATTAGAAGGCCCTAAACGTTACAAATAACTATCATCTTAGCGTCGGATTCGAAAATCTAGACTCACAGGAGAACGACCATTAGGTGCCCGAGGCAGCAATAGACCCTTGGTGACAAGTCGGCTGGAGGCCGATGAATTGAATCTCGACGCAATTTGAGTGTTCCATCGTCATTAGAAGGCCCTGAACGTAACAATTAACTATCATTTTTGCGTCGGATACGAAAATCTAGACTCACAGGAGAACGACCATAATGTGCCCGAGGCAGCAATAGACCCTTGGAGACAAGTCGGCTGGAGGACGATGTATTGAATCTCGACGCAATTTGAGAGTTCCATCGTCATTAGGCGGCCCTGAACGTTACAATTAACTATCATTTTGGCGTCGGATTCGTAAATCTAGACTTACAAGAGAACGACCATAAAGTGCCCGAGGCAGCATTAGACCCTTGGAGACAAGTCGGCTGGAGGACGATGAATTGGATCGCGACGCAATTTGAGTGTTCCATCGTCATTAGGAGGTCCTGAATGTTGCAATTAACTATCAGTTTTTCGTCGGATTCGAAATTCTAGACTCACAGCAGACGAACCATTTGGTGCCCGAGGCAGCAATATCCCCTTGGAGACAAATCGGCTGGAGGACGATGTATTGAATGCCGACGCAATTTGAGTCTTCTATCGTCATTAGGAGGCGCTGAACGTTACAATTCACTATCATTTTTGCGTCGGATTCGAAAATCTAGACTCACAGGAGAACGACCATAAGGTGCCCGAGGCAGCAATAGACCCTTGGAGACAAGTCGGCTGGAGGCCGATGTATTGAATCTCGACGCAATTTGAGTGTTCCATCGGCATTAGGAGGCCCTGAACGTTAAAATTTACTATCATTTTTGCGTCGGATTCGAAATTCTAGACTCACAGGAGAAAGATCATATTGTGCCCGAGACAGCAATAGACGCTTGGAGACAAGTCGGCTGGAGGACGATGTATTGAATCTCGACGCAATTTGAGAGTTCCATCGTCATTAGGCGGCCCTGAACGTTACATTTAACTATCATTTTGGCGTCGGATTCGTAAATCTAGACTTACAAGAGAACGACCATAAAGTGCCCGAGACAGCAATATCCCCTTGGAGACAAGTCGGCTGGAGGCCGATGTATTGGATCTCGACGCAATTTGAGTGTTCCATCGTCATTAGAAGGCCCTGAACGTTACAATTAACTATCATTTTAGCGTCGGATTCGAAAATCTAGACTCACAGGAGAACGACCATAAGGTGCCCGAGGCAGCAATAGACCCTTGGAGACAAGTCGGCTGGAGGACGATGTATTGGATCGCGACGCTATTTGAGTCTTCTATCGTCATTAGGAGGCGCTGAACGTTACAATTCACTATCATTTTTGCGTCGGATTCGAAAATCTAGACTCACAGGAGAAGGACCATGTGTACCCGAGGCAGCGATATCCCCTTGGAGACAAGTTGGCTGGAGGCCGATGTATTGATTCTCGACGCAATTTGAGTGTTCCATCGTCATTAGAAGGCCCTGAACGTTACAATTAACTATCATTTTTTCGTCGGATTCGTAAATCTAGACTTACAAGAGAACGACCATAAAGTGCCCGAGACAGCAATATCCCCTTGGAGACAAGTCGGCTGGAGGCCGAAGTATTGGATCTCGACGCAATTTGAGTGTTCCATCGTCATTAGAAGGCCCTGAACGTTACAATTAACTATCATTTTTGCGTCGGATTCGAAAATCTAGACTCACAGGAGAAAGATCATATTGTGCCCGAGACAGCAATATCCCCTTGGAGACGGCTGGAGGACGATGTATTGAATCTCGACGCAATTTGAGTGTTCCATCGTCATTAGAAGGCCCTGAACGTTACAATTAACTATCATTTTTGCGTCGGATTCGAAAATCTAGACTCACAGGAGAACGACCATAAGGTGCCCGAGGCAGCAATAGACCCTAGGAGACAAGTCGGCTGGAGGACGATGTATTGAATCTCGACGCAATTTGAGAGTTCCATCGTAATTAGGCGGCCCTGAACGTTACAATTAACTATCATTTTGGCGTCGGATTCGTAAATCTAGACTTACAAGAGAACGACCATAAAGTGCCCGAGGCAGCATTAGACCCTTGGAGACAAGTCGGCTGGAGGACGATGCATTGGATCGCGACGCAATTTGAGTGTTCCATCGTCATTAGGAGGCCCTGAATGTTACAAATAACTATCAGTTTTTCGTCGGATTCAAAAATCTAGACTCACAGCAGACGAACCATTTGGTGCCCGAGGCAGCAATATCCCCTTGGAGACAAATCGGCTGGAGGACGATGTATTGAATGCCGACGCATTTTGAGTCTTCTATCGTCATTAGGAGGCGCTGAACGTTACAATTCACTATCATTTTACGTCGGATTCGAAAATCTAGACTCACAGGAGAAGGATCATATTGTGCCCGAGACAGCAATATCCCCTTGGAGACAAGTCGGCTGGAGGACGATGTATTGAATCTCGACGCAATTTGAGTGTTCCATCGTCATTAGAAGTCCCTGAATGTTACAATTAACTATCATTTTTGCGTCGGATTCGAAAATATAGACTCACAGGAGAACGACCATAAGGTGCCCGAGGCAGCAATAGACCCTTGGAGACAAGTCGGCTGGAGGCCGATGTATTGAATCTCGACGCAATTTGAGTGTTCCATCGGCATTAGGAGGTCCTGAACGTTAAAATTAACTATCATTTTTCCGTCGGATTCGATAATCTAAACTCACAGGAGAACGACCATACGGTGCCCGAGGCAGCAGCAGACCCTTGGAGACAAGTCGGCTGGAGGACGATGTATTGAATCTCGACGCAATTTGAGTGTTCCATCGTCATTACAAGGCCCTGAACGTTACTATTAACTATCATTTTTGCGTCGGATTCGATAATCTAGACTCACAGGAGAACGACCATAAGGTGCCCGAGGCAGCAATAGACCCTTGGAGACAAGTCGGCTGGAGGCCGATGTATTGAATCTCGACGCAATTTGAGTGTTCCATCGGCATTAGGAGGTCCTGAACGTTAAAATTAACTATCATTTTTCCGTCGGATTCGATAATCTAAACTCACAGGAGAACGACCATACGGTGCCCGAGGCAGCAGCAGACCCTTGGAGACAAGTCGGCTGGAGGACGATGTATTGAATCTCGACGCAATTTGAGTGTTCCATCGTCATTACAAGGCCCTGAACGTTACAATTAACTATCATTTTTGCGTCGGATTCAAAAATCTACTCACAGGAGAAGTTCATACGGTGCTCGAGACAGCAATATACCCCTTGGAGACAAATCGGCTGGATGGACGATGTATTGAATCTCGACGCAATTTGAGTCTTCTATCGTCATTAGGAGCCGCTGAACGTTACAATTCACTATCATTTTTGCGTCGGATTCGAAAATCTAGACTCACAGGAGAACGACCATAAGGTGCCCGAGGCAGCAATAGACCCTTGGAGACAAGTCGGCTGGAGGCCGATGTATTGAATCTCGACGCAATTTGAGTGTTCCATCGGCATTAGGAGGCCCTGAACGTTGAAATAAACTATAATTTTTGCGTCGGATTTGATAATCTAAACTCACAGGAGAACGATCATACGGTGCCCGAGGCAGCAACAGACCCTTGGAGACAAGTCGTCTGGAGGACGATGTATTGAATCTCGACGCAATTTGAGTGTTCCATCGTCATTAGAAGGCCCTGAACGTTACAATTAACTATCATTTTTGCGTCGGATTCGAAAATCTAGACTCACAGGAGAACGACCATAAGGTGCCCGAGGCAGCAATAGACCCTTGGAGACAAGTCGGCTGGAGGACGATGTATTGGATCGCGACGCAATTTGAGTCTTCTATCGTCATTAGAGGGCCCTGAACGTTACAATTAACTATCATTTTAGCGTCGGATTCGAAAATCTAGACTCACAGGAGAACGACCATAAGGTGCCCGAGGCAGCAATAGACCCTTGGTAACAAGTCGGCTGGAGGCCGATGTATTGAATCTCGACGCAATTTGAGTGTTCCATCGTCATTAGAAGGCCCTGAACGTTACAATTAACTATCATTTTTGCGTCGGATACGAAAATCTAGACTCACCGGAGAACGACCATAATGTGCCCGAGGCAGCAATAGACGCTTGGAGACAAGTCGGCTGGAGGACGATGTATTGAATCTCGACGCAATTTGAGAGTTCCATCGTCATTACGCGGCCCTAAACGTTACAATTAACTATCATTTTGGCGTCGGATTCGTAAATCTAGACTTACAAGAGAACGACCATAAAGTGCCCGTGACAGCAATATCCCCTTGGAGACAAGTCGGCTGGAGGCCGATGTATTGGATCTCGACGCAATTTGAGTGTTCCATCGTCATTAGAAGGCCCTGAACGTTACAATTAAGTATCATTTTAGCGTCGGATTCGAAAATCTAGACTCAGAGGAGAACGACCATAAGGTGCCCGAGGCAGCAATAGACCCTTGGAGACAAGTCGGCTGGAGGACGATGTATTGGATCGCGACGCTATTTGAGTCTTCTATCGTCATTAGGAGGCGCTGAACGTTACAATTCACTATCATTTTTGCGTCGGATTCGAAAATCTAGACTCACAGGAGAAGGACCATGTGTACCCGAGGCAGCGATATCCCCTTGGAGACAAGTTGGCTGGAGGCCGATGTATTGATTCTCGACGCAATTTGAGTGTTCCATCGTCATTAGAAGGCCCTGAACGTTACAATTAACTATCATTTTTGCGTCGGATACGAAAATCTAGACACACAGGAGAACGACCATAAGGTCCCCGAGGCAGCAATAGACCCTTGGAGACAAGTCGGCTGGAGGACGATGTATTGAATCTCGACGCAATTTGAGTGTTCATCGTCATTACAAGGCCCTGAACCTTACAATTAACTATCAGTTTCGCGTCGGATTCGAAATTCTACTCACAGGAGAAGTTCATACGGTGCTCGAGACAGCAATATACCCCTTGGAGACAAATCGGCTGGAGGACGATGTTTTGAATCTCGACGCAATTTGAGTCTTCTATCGTCATTAGGAGCCGCTGAACGTTACAATTCACTATCATTTTTGCGTCGGATTCGAAAATCTAGACTCACAGGAGAAAGATCATATTTTGCCCGAGACAGCAATATCCCCTTGGAGACAAGTCGGCTGGAGGACGATGTATTGAATCTCGACGCAATTTGAGTGTTCCATCGTCATTAGAAGGCCCTGAACGTTACAATTAACTATGATTTTTGCGTCGGATTCGAAAATCTATACTCACAGGAGAACGACCATAAGGTGCCCGAGGCAGCAATAGACCCTTGGAGACAAGTCGGCTGGAGGCCGATGTATTGGATCTCGACGCAATTTGAGTGTTCCATCGTCATTAGAAGGCCCTGAACGTTACAATTAACTATCATTTTTGCGTCGGATTCGAAAATCTAGACTCACAGGAGAACGTACATAAGGTGCCCGAGGCAGCAATAGACCCTTGGAGACAAGTCGGCTGGAGGACGATGTATTGAATCTCGACGCAATTTGAGAGTTCCATCGTAATTAGGCGGCCCTGAACGTTACAATTAACTATCATTTTGGCGTCGGATTCGTAAATCTAGACTTACAAGAGAACGACCATAAAGTGCCCGAGGCAGCATTAGACCCTTGGAGACAAGTCGGCTGGAGGACGATGCATTGCATCGCGACGCAATTTGAGTGTTCCATCGTCATTAGGAGGCCCTGAATGTTACAATTAACTATCATTTTAGCGTCGGATTCGAAAATCTAGACTCACAGGAGAACGACCATAAGGTGCCCGAGGCAGCAATAGACCCTTGGAGACAAGTCGGCTGCAGGACGATGTATTGGATCGCGACGCAATTTGAGTCTTCTATCGTCATTAGGAGGCGCTGAACGTTACAATTCACTATCATTTTTGCGTCGGATTCGAAAATCTAGTCTCACAGGAGAAGGACCATGTGGTGCCCGAGGCAGCGATATCCCCTTGGAGACAAGTCGGCTGGAGGCCGATGTATTGAATCTCGACGCAATTTGAGTGTTCCATCGTCATTAGAAGGCCCTGAACGTTACAATTAACTATCATTTTTGCGTCGGATACGAAAATCTAGACACACAGGAGAACGACCATAAGGTGCCCGAGGCAGCAATAGACCCTTGGAGACAAGTCGGCTGGAGGCCGATGTATTGAATCTCGACGCAATTTGAGTGTTCCATCGTCATTACAAAGCCCTGAACCTTACAATTAACTATCAGTTTCGCGTCGGATTCGAAAATCTACTCACAGGAGAAGTTCATACGGTGCTCGAGACAGCAATATACCCCTTGGAGACAAATCGGCTGGAGGACGATGTATTGAATCTCGACGCAATTTGAGTCTTCTATCGTCATTTGGAGGCGCTGAACGTTACAATTCACTATCATTTTTGCGTCGGATTCGAAAATCTAGACTCACAGGAGAAAGATCATATTGTGCCCGAGACAGCAATATCCCCTTGGAGACAAGTCGGCTGGAGGACAATGTATTGAATCTCGACGCAATTTGAGTGTTCCATCGTCATTAGAAGGCCCTGAACGTTACAATTAACTATGATTTTTCCGTCGGATTCGAAAATCTAGACTCACAGGGGAACGACCATACGGTGCCCGAGGCAGCTATTGACCCTTGGAGTCAAGTCGGTTGGAGGACGATGTATTGGATCGCGACGCAAAATGAGTGTTCCATCGTCATTAGGAAGCCCTGAATGTTACAATTAACTATCAGTTATTCGTCGGATTCGAAAATCTAAACTCACAGGAGAACGACCATAAGGTGCAGGAGGCAGCAGTAGACCGTTGGAGACAAGTCGGCTGGAGGCCGATGTATTGAATCTCCACGCAATTTGAGTGTTCCATCGTCATTACAAGGCCCTGAACCTTACAATTAACTATCAGTTTCGCGTCGGATTCGAAAATCTACTCACAGGAGAAGTTCATACGGTGCTCGAGACAGCAATATACCCCTTGGAGACAAATCGGCTGGAGGACGATGTATTGAATCTCGACGCAATTTGAGTCTTCTATAGTCATTAGGAGGCGCTGAACGTTACAATTCACTATCATTTTTGCGTCGGATTCGAAAATCTAGACTCACAGGAGAAAAACCATAAGGTGCCCGAGGCAGCAATAGACCCTTGGAGACAAGTCGGCTGGAGGACGATGTATTGGATCGCGACGCAATTTGAGTCTTCTATCGACATTAGGAGGCGCTGAACGTTACAATTCACTATCATTTTTGCGTCGGATTCGAAAATCTAGACTCACAGGAGAAGGACCATGTGGTGCCCGAGGCAGCGATATCTCCTTGGAGACAAGTCGGCTGGAGGCCGATGTATTGAATCTCGACGCAATTTGAGTGTTCCATCGTCATTACAAAGCCCTGAACCATACAATTAACTATCAGTTTCGCGTCGGATTCGAAAATCTACTCACAGGAGAAGTTCATACGGTGCTCGAGACAGCAATATACCCCTTGGAGACAAATCGGCTGGAGGACGATGTATTGAATGTCGACGCAATTTGAGTCTTCTATCATCATTAGGAGGCGCAGAACGTTACAATTCACTATCATTTTTGCGTCGGATTCGAAAACCTAGACTCACAGGAGAAAGATCATATTGTGCCCGAGACAGTAATATCCCCTTGGAGGCAAGTCGGCTGGAGGCCGATGTATTGGATCTCGACGCAATTTGAGTGTTCCATCGTCTTTAGGAGGCGCTGAACGTTACAATTCACTATCATTTTTGCGTCGGATTCGAAAATCTGGAGTCACAGGAGAAGGATCATATTGTGCCCGAGACAGCAATATCCCCTTGGAGACAAGTCGGCTGGAGGACGATGTATTGAATCTCGACGCGATTTGAGTGTTCCATCGTCATTAGAAGGCCCTGAACGTTACAATTAACTATCATTTTTGCGTCGGATTCGAAAATCTAGACTCTCAGGAGAACGACCATGTGGTGCCCGAGGCAGCGATATCCCCTTGGAGACAAGTCGGCTGGAGGCCGATGTATTGAATCTCGACGCAATTTGAGTGTTCTATCGTCATTAGAAGGCCCTGAACGTTACAATTAACTATCATTTTTGCGTCGGATACGAAAATCTAGACACACAGGAGAACGACCATAAGGTGCCCGAGGCAGCAATAGACCCTTGGAGACAAGTCGGCTGGAGGACGATGTATTGAATCTCGACGCAATTTGAGAGTTCCTTCGTCATTAGGCGGCCCTGAACGTTACAATTAACTATCATTTTGGCGTCGGATTCGTAAATCTAGACTTACAAGAGAACGACCATAAAGTGCCCGTGGCTGCATTAGACCCTTGGAGACAAGTCGGCTGGAGGACGATGTATTGAATCTCGACGCAATTTGAGTGTTCCATCGTCATTACAAAGCCCTGAACCTTACAATTAACTATCAGTTTCGCGTCGGATTCGAAAATCTACTCACAGGAGAAGTTCATACGGTGCTCGAGACAGCAATATACCCCTTGGAGACAAATCGGCTGGAGGACGATGTATTGAATCTCGACGCAATTTGAGTCTTCTATCGTCATTAGGAGGCGCTGAACGTTACAATTCACTATCATTTTTGCGTCGGATTCGAAAAACTAGTCTCACAGGAGAAAGATCATATTGTGCCCGAGACAGCAATATCCCCTTGGAGACAAGTCGGCTGGAGGCCGACGTATTGAATCTCGACGCAATTTGAGTGTTCCATCGTCATTAGAGGGCCCTGAACGTTACAATTAACTATCATTTTTGCGTCGGATACGAAAATCTAGACACACAGGAGAACGACCATAAGGTGCCCGAGGCAGCAATAGACCCTTGGAGACAAGTCGGCTGGAGGACGATGTATTGAATCTCGACGCAATTTGAGAGTTCCTTCGTCATTAGGCGGCCCTGAACGTTACAATTAACTATCATTTTGGCGTCGGATTCGTAAATCTAGACTTACAAGAGAACGACCATAAAGTGCCCGAGGCTGCATTAGACCCTTGGAGACAAGTCGGCTGGAGGACGATGTATCGGATCGCGACGCAATTTGAGTGTTCCATCGTCATTAGGAGGCCCTGAATGTTACAATTAACTATCAGTTTTTCGTCGGATGCGAAAATCTAGACTCACAGCAGACGAACCATTTGGTGCCCGAGGCAGCAATATCCCCTTGGAGACAAATCGGCTGGAGGACGATGTATTGAATCCCGACGCAATTTGAGTCTTCTATCGTCATTAGGAGGCGCTGAACGTTACAATTAACTATGATTTTTCCGTCGGATTCGAAAATCTAGACTCACAGGGGAACGACCATACGGTGCCCGAGGCAGCTATTGACCCTTGGAGACAAGTCGGTTGGAGGACGATGTATTGGATCGCGACGCAAAATGAGTGTTCCATCGTCATTAGGAAGCCCTGAATGTTACAATTAACTATCAGTTATTCGTCGGATTCGAAAATCTAAACTCACAGGAGAACGACCATAAGGTGCAGGAGGCTGCAGTAGACCGTTGGAGACAAGTCGGCTGGAGGCCGATGTATTGAATCTCGACGCAATTTGAGTGTTCCATCGTCATTACAAGGCCCTGAACCTTACAATTAACTATCAGTTTCGCGTCGGATTCGAAAATCTACTCACAGGAGAAGTTCATACGGTGCTCGAGACAGCAATATACCCCTTGGAGACAAATCGGCTGGAGGACGATGTATTGAATCTCGACGCAATTTGAGTCTTCTATAGTCATTAGGAGGCGCTGAACGTTACAATTCACTATCATTTTTGCGTCGGATTCGAAAATCTAGACTCACAGGAGAAAAACCATAAGGTGCCCGAGGCAGCAATAGACCCTTGGAGACAAGTCGGCTGGAGGACGATGTATTGGATCGCGACGCAATTTGAGTCTTCTATCGACATTAGGAGGCGCTGAACGTTACAATTCACTATCATTTTTGCGTCGGATTCGAAAATCTAGACTCACAGGAGAAGGACCATGTGGTGCCCGAGGCAGCGATATCTCCTTGGAGACAAGTCGGCTGGAGGCCGATGTATTGAATCTCGACGCAATTTGAGTGTTCCATCGTCATTACAAAGCCCTGAACCATACAATTAACTATCAGTTTCGCGTCGGATTCGAAAATCTACTCACAGGAGAAGTTCATACGGTGCTCGAGACAGCAATATACCCCTTGGAGACAAATCGGCTGGAGGACGATGTATTGAATCTCGACGCAATTTGAGTCTTCTATCGTCATTAGGAGGCGCAGAACGTTACAATTCACTATCATTTTTGCGTCGGATTCGAAAACCTAGACTCACAGGAGAAAGATCATATTGTGCCCGAGACAGCAATATCCCCTTGGAGACAAGTCGGCTGGAGGCCGATGTATTGGATCTCGACGCAATTTGAGTGTTCCATCGTCTTTAGGAGGCGCTGAACGTTACAATTCACTATCATTTTTGCGTCGGATTCGAAAATCTGGAGTCACAGGAGAAGGATCATATTGTGCCCGAGACAGCAATATCCCCTTGGAGACAAGTCGGCTGGAGGACGATGTATTGAATCTCGACGCGATTTGAGTGTTCCATCGTCATTAGAAGGCCCTGAACGTTACAATTAACTATCATTTTTGCGTCGGATTCGAAAATCTAGACTCTCAGGAGAACGACCATGTGGTGCCCGAGGCAGCGATATCCCCTTGGAGACAAGTCGGCTGGAGGCCGATGTATTGAATCTCGACGCAATTTGAGTGTTCTATCGTCATTAGAAGGCCCTGAACGTTACAATTAACTATCATTTTTGCGTCGGATACGAAAATCTAGACACACAGGAGAACGACCATAAGGTGCCCGAGGCAGCAATAGACCCTTGGAGACAAGTCGGCTGGAGGACGACGTATTGAATCTCGACGCAATTTGAGTGTTCCATCGTCATTACAAAGCCCTGAACCTTACAATTAACTATCAGTTTCGCGTCGGATTCGAAAATCTACTCACAGGAGAAGTTCATACGGTGCTCGAGACAGCAATATACCCCTTGGAGACAAATCGGCTGGAGGACGATGTATTGAATCTCGACGCAATTTGAGTCTTCTATCGTCATTAGGAGGCGCTGAACGTTACAATTCACTATCATTTTTGCGTCGGATTCGAAAAACTAGTCTCACAGGAGAAAGATCATATTGTGCCCGAGATAGCAATATCCCCTTGGAGACAAGTCGGCTGGAGGCCGACGTATTGAATCTCGACGCAATTTGAGTGTTCCTTCGTCATTAGAGGGCCCTGAACGTTACAATTAACTATCATTTTTGCGTCGGATACGAAAATCTAGACACACAGGAGAACGACCATAAGGTGCCCGAGGCAGCAATAGACCCTTGGAGAAAAGTCGGCTGGAGGACGATGTATTGAATCTCGACGCAATTTGAGAGTTCCTTCGTCATTAGGCGGCCCTGAACGTTACAATTAACTATCATTTTGGCGTCGGATTCGTAAATCTCGACTTACAAGAGAACGACCATAAAGTGCCCGAGACTGCATTAGACCCTTGGAGACAAGTCGGCTGGAGGACGATGTATCGGATCGCGACGCAATTTGAGTGTTCCATCGTCATTAGGAGGCCCTGAATGTTACAATTAACTATCAGTTTTTCGTCGGATTCGAAAATCTAGACTCACAGCAGACGAACCAATTGGTGCCCGAGGCAGCAATATCCCCTTGGAGGCAAATCGGCTGGAGGACGATGTATTGAATCCCGACGCAATTTGAGTCTTCTATCGTCATTAGGAGGCGATGAACGTTACAATTAACTATGATTTTTCCGTCGGATTCGAAAATCTAGACTCACAGGGGAACGACCATACGGTGCCCGAGGCAGCTATTGACCCTTGGAGACAAGTCGGTTGGAGGACGATGTATTGGATCGCGACGCAAAATGAGTGTTCCATCGTCATTAGGAGGCCCTGAATGTTACAATTAACTATCAGTTATTCGTCGGATTCGAAAATCTAAACTCACAGGAGAACGACCATAAGGTGCAGGAGGCAGCAGTAGACCGTTGGAGACAATTCGGCTGGAGGCCGATGTATTGAATCTCGACGCAATTTGAGTGTTCCATCGTCATTACAAGGCCCTGAACCTTACAATTAACTATCAGTTTCGCGTCGGATTCGAAAATCTACTCACAGGAGAAGTTCATACGGTGCTCGAGACAGCAATATACCCCTTGGAGACAAATCGGCTGGAGGACGATGTATTGAATCTCGACGCAATTTGAGTCTTCTATAGTCATTAGGAGGCGCTGAACGTTACAATTCACTATCATTTTTGCGTCGGATTCGAAAATCTAGACTCACAGGAGAAGGACCATGTGGTGCCCGAGGCAGCGATATCTCCTTGGAGACAAGTCGGCTGGAGGCCGATGTATTGAATCTCGACGCAATTTGAGTGTTCCATCGTCATTACAAAGCCCTGAACCTTACAATTAACTATCAGTTTCGCGTCGGATTCGAAAATCTACTCACAGGAGAAGTTCATACGGTGCTCGAGACAGCAATATACCCCTTGGAGACAAATCGGCTGGAGGACGATGTATTGAATCTCGACGCAATTTGAGTCTTCTATCGTCATTAGGAGGCGCAGAACGTTACAATTCACTATCATTTTTGCGTCGGATTCGAAAATCTAGACTCACAGGAGAAAGATCATATTGTGCCCGAGACTGCAATATCCCCTTGGAGACAAGTCGGCTGGAGGCCGATGTATTGGATCTCGACGCAATTTGAGTGTTCCATCGTCTTTAGGAGGCGCTGAACGTTACAATTCACTATCATTTTTGCGTCGGATTCGAAAATCTGGAGTCACAGGAGAAGGATCATATTGTGCCCGAGACAGCAATATCCCCTTGGAGACAAGTCGGCTGGAGGACGATGTATTGAATCTCGACGCGATTTGAGTGTTCCATCGTCATTAGAAGGCCCTGAACGTTACAATTAACTATCATTTTTGCGTCGGATTCGAAAATCTAGACTCACAGGAGAACGACCATGTGGTGCCCGAGGCAGCGATATCCCCTTGGAGACAAGTCGGCTGGAGGCCGATGTATTGAATCTCGACGCAATTTGAGTGTTCTATCGTCATTAGAAGGCCCTGAACGTTACAATTAACTATCATTTTTGCGTCGGATACGAAAATCTAGACACACAGGAGAACGACCATAAGGTGCCCGAGGCAGCAATAGACCCTTGGAGACAAGTCGGCTGGAGGACGATGTATTGAATCTCGACGCAATTTGAGAGTTCCTTCGTCATTAGGCGGCCCTGAACGTTACAATTAACTATCATTTTGGCGGCGGATTCGTAAATCTAGACTTACAAGAGAACGACCATAAAGTGCCCGAGGCTGCATTAGACCCTTGGAGACAAGTCGGCTGGAGGACGATGTATTGAATCTCGACGCAATTTGAGTGTTCCATCGTCATTAGGAGGCCCTGAATGTTACAATTAACTATCAGTTTTTCGTCGGATTCGAAAATCTAGACTCACAGCAGACGAACCATTTGGTGCCCGAGGCAGCAATATCCCCTTGGAGACAAATCGGCTGGAGGACGATGTATTGAATCCCGACGCAATTTGAGTCTTCTATCGTCATTAGGAGGCGCTGAACGTTACAATTCACTATCATTTTTGCGTCGGATTCGAAAATCTAGACTCACAGGAGAACGACCATAAGGTGCCCGAGGCAGCAATAGACCCTTGGAGACAAGTCGGCTGGAGGCCGATGTATTGAATCTCGACGCAATTTGAGTGTTCCATCGGCATTAGGAGGCCCTGAACGTTAAAATTAACTATCATTCTTGCGTCGGATTCGATAATCTAAACTCACAGGAGAACGACCATACGGTGCCCGAGGCGGCAACAGACCCTTGGAGACAAGTCGGCTGGAGGACGATGTATAGAATCTCGACGCAATTTGAGTGTTCCATCGTCATTACAAGGCCCTGAACGTTACAATTAACTATCATTTTTGCGTCGGAAACGAAAATCTAGACTCACAGGAGAACGACCATAAGGTGCCCGAGGCAGCAATAGACCCTTGGAGACAAGTCGGCTGGAGGACGATGTATTGAATCTCGACGCAATTTGAGAGTTCCATCGTCATTAGGCGGCCCTGAACGTTACAATTAACTATCATTTTGGCGTCGGATTTGTAAATCTAGACTTACAAGAGAACGACCATAAAGTGCCCGAGGCAGCATTAGACCCTTGGAGACAAGTCGGCTGGAGGACGATGTATTGGATCGCGACGCAATTTGAGTGTTCCATCGTCATTAGGAGGCCCTGAATGTTACAATTAACTATCAGTTTTTCGTCGGATTCGAAAATCTAGACTCACAGCAGACGAACCACTTGGTGCCCGAGGCAGCAATATCCCCTTGGAGACAAGCCTGCTGGAGGATGATGTATTGAATCTCGACGCAATTTGAGTGTTCCATCGTCATTAGAAGGCCCTGAACGTTACAATTAACTATCATTTTGGCGTCGGATTCGTAAATCTAGACTTACAAGAGAACGACCCTAAAGTGCCCGAGGCAGCATTAGACCCTAGGAGACAAGTCGGCTGGAGGACGATGTATTGGATCGCGACGCAGTTTGAGTGTTCCATCGTCATTAGGAGGCCCTGAATGTTACAATTAACTATCAGTTTTTTGTCGAATTCGAAAATCTAGACTCACAGCAGACGAACCATTTGGTGCCCGAGGCAGCAATATCCCCTTGGAGACAAATCGGCTGGAGGACGATGTATTGAATCCCGACGCAATTTGAGTCTTCTTTCGTCATTAGGAGGCGCTGAACGTTACAATTCACTATCATTTTTGCGTCGGATTTGAAAATCTAGACTCACAGGAGAACGACCATAAGGTGCCCGAGGCAGCAATAGATCCTTGGAGACAAGTCAGCTGGAGGCCGATGTATTGAATCTCGACGCAATTTGAGTGTTCCATCGGCATTAGGAGGCCCTGAACGTTACAATTAACTATCATTTTTGCGTCGGATTCGATAATCTAAGCTCACAGGAGAACGAACATAAGGTGCCCCAGGCAGCAATAGACCCTTGGAGACAAGTCGGCTGGAGGCCGATGTATTGAATCTCGACGCAATCAGTGTGTTCCATCGTCATTAGAAGGCCCTGAACGTTACAATTAACTATCATTTTTGCGTCGGATTCGATAATGTAAACTCACAGGAGAACGACCATACGGTGCCCGAGGCAGCAATAGACCCTTGGAGACAAGTCGGCTGGAGGACGATGTATTGAATCTCGACGCAATTTGAGAGTTCCATCGTCATTAGGCGGCCCTGAACGTTACAATTAACTATCATTTTGGCGTCGGATTCGTAAATCTAGACTTACAAGAGAACGACCATAAAGTGCCCGAGGCAGCATTAGACCCTTGAAGACAAGTCGGCTGGAGGACGATGTATTGGATCGCGACGCAATTTGAGTGTTCCATCGTGATTAGGAGGCCCTGAATGTTACAATTAACTATCAGTTTTTCGTCGGATTCGAAAATCTAGACTCACAGCAGACGAACCATTTGGTGCCCGAGGCAGCAATATCCCCTTGGAGACAAGTCGGCTGGAGGACGATGTATTGAATCTCGACGCAATTTGAGTGTTCCATCGTCATTAGAAGGCCCTGAACGTTACAATTAACTATCATTTTTGCGTCGGATTCGAAAATCTAGACTCACAGGAGAACGGCCATAAGGTGCCCGAGGCAGCAATAGACCCTTGGAGACAAGTCGGCTGGAGGCCGATGTATTGAATCTCGACGCAATTTGAGTGTTCCATCGGCCCTGCATGTTAGAATTAACTATCATTTTTGCGTCGGATTCGATAATCTAAACTCACAGGAGAACGACCATACGGTGCCCGAGGCGGCAACAGACCCTTGGAGACAAGTCGGCTGGAGGACGATGTATAGAATCTCGACGCAATTTGAGTGTTCCATCGTCATTACAAGGCCCTGAACGTTACAATTAACTATCATTTTTGCGTCGGATACGAAAATCTAGACTCACAGGAGAACGACCATAAGGTGCCCGAGGCAGCAATAGACCCTTGGAGACAAGTCGGCTGGAGGACGATGTATAGAATCTCGACGCAATTTAAGAGTTCCATCGTCATTAGGCGGCCCTGAACGTTACAATTAACTATCATTTTGGCGTCGGATTCGTAAATCTAGACTTACAAGAGAACGAAAATAAAGTGCCCGAGGCTGCATTAGACCCTTGGAGACAAGTCGGCTGGAGGACGATGTATTGAATCTCGACGCAATTTGAGTGTTCCATCGTCATTACAAGGCCCTGAACCTTACAATTAACTATCAGTTTCGCGTCGGATTCGAAAATCTACTCACAGGAGAAGTTCATACGGTGCTCGAGACAGCAATATACCCCTTGGAGACAAATCGGCTGGAGGACGATGTATTGAATCTCGACGCAATTTGAGTCTTCTATAGTCATTAGGAGGCGCTGAACGTTACAATTCACTATCATTTTTGCGTCGGATTCGAAAATCTAGACTCACAGGAGAAAAACCATAAGGTGCCCGAGGCAGCAATAGACCCTTGGAGACAAGTCGGCTGGAGGACGATGTATTGGATCGCGACGCAATTTGAGTCTTCTATCGACATTAGGAGGCGCTGAACGTTACAATTCACTATCATTTTTGCGTCGGATTCGAAAATCTAGACTCACAGGAGAAGGACCATGTGGTGCCCGAGGCAGCGATATCTCCTTGGAGACAAGTCGGCTGGAGGCCGATGTATTGAATCTCGACGCAAATTGAGTGTTCCATCGTCATTACAAAGCCCTGAACCTTACAATTAACTATCAGTTTCGCGTCGGATTCGAAAATCTACTCACAGGAGAAGTTCATCCGGTGCTCGAGACAGCAATATACCCCTTGGAGACAAATCGGCTGGAGGACGATGTATTGAATCTCGACGCAATTTGAGTGTTCCATCGTCATTAGGAGGCCCTGAATGTTACAATTAACTATCAGTTTTTCGTCGGATTCGAAAATCTAGACTCACAGCAGACGAACCATTTGGTGCCCGAGGCAGCAATATCCCCTTGGAGACAAATCGGCTGGAGAACGATGTATTGAATGCCGACGCAATTTGTGTCTTCTATCGTCATTAGGGGCGCTGAACGTTACAATTCACTATCATTTTTGCGTCGGATTCGAAAATCTAGACTCACAGGAGAAGGATCATATTGTGCCCGAGACAGCAATATCCACTTGGAGACAAGTCGGCTGGAGGACGATGTATTGAATCTCGACGCAATTTGAGTGTTCCATCGTCATTAGAAGGCCCTGAACGTTACAATTCACTATCATTTTTGCGTCGGATTCGAAAATCTAGACTCACAGGAGAACGACCATAAGGTGCCCGAGGCAGCAATAGACCCTTGGAGACAAGTCGGCTGGAGGCCGATGTATTGAATCTCGACGCAATTTGAGTGTACCATCGGCATTAGGAGGCCCTGAACGTTAAAATTAACTATCATTTTTGCGTCGGATTCGATAATCTAAACTCACAGGAGAACGACCATACGGTGCCCGAGGCAGCAACAGACCCTTGGAGACAAGTCGGCTGGAAGACGATGTATTGAATCTCGACGCAATTTGAGTGTTCCATCGTCATTAGAAGGCCCTGAACGTTACAATTAACTATCATTTTTGCGTCGGATTCGAAAATCTAGACTCACAGGAGAACGACCATAAGGTGCCCGAGGCAGCAATAGACCCTTGGAGACAAGTCGGCTGGAGGACGATGTATTGAATCTCGACGCAATTTGAGTGTTCCATCGTCATTACAAGGCCCTGAACCTTACAATTAACTATCAGTTTCGCGTCGGATTCGAAAATCTACTCACAGGAGAAGTTCATACGGTGCTCGAGACAGCAATATACCCCTTGGAGGCAAATTGGCTGGAGGACGATGTATTGAATCTCGACGCAATTTGAGTCTTCTATAGTCATTAGGAGGCGCTGAACGTTACAATTCACTATCATTTTTGCGTCGGATTCGAAAATCTAGACTCACAGGAGAACGACCATAAGGTGATCGAGGCAGCAATAGACCCTTGGAGACAAGTCGGCTGGAGGACGATGTATTGGATCGCGACGCAATTTGAGTTTTCTATCGTCATTAGGAGGCGCTGAACGTTACAATTCACTATCATTTTTGCGTCGGATTCGAAAATCTAGTCTGATTTGATCCATTATAAATGGTTTTTGAAAGCCTGCGACTGTAGATACAATAGGTTTGTTTATAAATAAATAAATCTTCTGCTACCAGTCACGACTTTCTTTATTTTACTATTTGCACGACGCGTTTCGAGAAATAATTCCCATTTTCAAGTGCGTTTTTGTGATGTGTGTTAAGCCATTTCTTTTGATGTTGTCAGTGTGTGTGAGTCTGCTTCACTTTGTTGACTTTTACTGTAATACATAAGAAACGCGATTTTTAGTTGGGTGTCAATATTTTCTGTGAGGTTAGTGGCTAAAGTTTGAGAACAATTTGTACTTACAATTTTCTAATGGTCCATTTGTGTAGAGAGTCACACACACTTAACATCACACACAACTTGTACATTTTACACATCGAAAATATCTGATATAAACAAAACAGTTACAAAGATCTTCTGATAGGTAGTTCACAGAGATAACATTATAGGTCTTCCACAGATTATGATATGCTTTTGTACAGAGGTTAATTTATCTTTACAATTTGGCTCATGAATTACTTATACTGATTTTACATTTGTGCTTATTTCTATGTTTTATTATTTTTATTTAAGTATATTATCAAAACATCTGAAGAAATTCACTGATTCATTTTCAAGTTTTTCATTTAATATTTTATCTTCATATTTTCTATAATGTGAATATATCTCCAGTTCTTCAAGCAAATCCATTTTATGTCCTTTATCTAGTCGGTGGAGTACTTTGACATTTTGCTCTATTTTTCCAAATGGGTGTCCTGTATTATGTATGTGTGTTGCTATTGCTGATGTAGCGTGTTTGTTGTGGGTGTATGCTCTAATGTGCTTTGTGTACCTGGTGTTGATATTTCGGCCTGTTTGTCCTATGTAGAACTTGGAGCATTCCTGCCATGTTACCTTGTATATTCCAGAGTCTGAATATGGATCATGATTACACTTTATATTATGTATTAGTTTTTGGTGTAGTTTATTGGATGTAGAAAACCCAATTTTTACTCTGTGATTTTTGAAAATATTTGCAATCTTCTGTGATACATTGCCTATGTATGGAATGCTAGATATATATTTGTTTTTCTCTTTTTCTTCTGTGGTGCAGTTTGTACCTGGGTTTCTCTTCATTTTGTCTAAGATTGTGTCAACCATGGAAGTATTGTAACCATTGGCAACTGCAATCTTCTTCACTGTGTTTATTTCTTGTTGCATATTTTCTTGGTTCAATGGTATTTTTGTTGCCCTATGCAGCATTGACCTGTAAGCTGCCTGTTTATGAATATTTGGGTGACATGAGGTTGCAGGGATTGTGGTGTCAGTCATTGTGTTTTTCCTATAAATTTTGAATGTGCATGTGTTGTTGTGTCTTGTAATATTTAGGTCCAGAAAGTTGATACTTTTATTTTGCTCATGTTCCACTGTAAATTTGATTTTCTCATTTAGATTATTGAAATGGTTAAGAATGTCTGTGATGTCTTTGGTATCTCCTTTCACTAACAGTAGTGTGTCATCTACATATCTCCTATAAAATTCTATTTTCTTTAGGCAGGGTTCTTGGCTGTCGAATAATTTTTGTTCTAAGTGATTTAAGTATATGTCAGCTATGGTACCGGATATACATGATCCCATTGCTAGGCCATCTGGTTGCTTATAAATGTTGTCATTAAAGGTAAAGTAGTTGTAACTTAGGGTTAGCTGAAGGAGTTCCATAAATTCTACAATCTCTGTGTATGAAAGTTTCTTGTGTTGCATAAGGTTCTTTTGTATTACTGTTAGAGCTTCTTGTATGGGTATGTTTGAATAAAGGTTGGTGATGTCAAGTGATATAAACTGTGCATCTTGGGGGAGCTTTCTGGTTCTTAGTTCTTTGGCTAGAATCATGCTGTTTTTTATGGCATATGTTGTTTCATATGTATAATTTTTCACCAGTATGTTATTCAGTTTTTGAGACAGTTTGCATGCTGGGCTGTTTATAGAGTTGACCACAGGGCGTATCGGGTATCCATTTTTGTGTATTTTTGGTTGTGCTCTTAGGCGTGGTGCTTTTGGATTCATACATGTAAGGTATTTCTTTTCATTTTCTGTCAACAGGAAATGTGTGTTCTTTAATTGTTCCTTAATTTTACTTTGGAATTGTTTGGTTGGGTCTTTTTCAATGTGCTGAATGTTATTAGCAGCAAAAAATTCATTTGTTTTGTCTATGTATTCTTTTTCTTTCGTCACAACTAATGTATTACTTTTGTCTGACTTTACAACTATGGATTGGTTGTTTTCCAGTTTATTGTTTATAGATTTTAAAGTTTTTGTATCATTTATTGTATATTTAGATCTAAACTTATCTTTATTCATTTCTTTCTCAAGAAGCTTGCTTACTTTGTGTCCTATTGCTGCTTTTGTATTTGAATTTAATTTTGCAGCATCTGCTGCACTTTTAGTTGCAGCTATAACCTGTTTCAGTGTATGGTTGTTGAGGTTAGGTTCTACATTGTATTTTAGTCCTTTTTGGAGTAGATCGTTTTCTCTTTGGTTGAACTTTATGTCAGTGTTGTTTACCACTCTACTGTAAAATGTGTGTTTGTTTTTGTCAGTTATCTCAAGGTTGGATCTCTTGTCTTGTTTGGATGTCAAGGTCTGTAGTTTCTTGTTATGTGTGTTGCAAATTGTCAAGTACTCTTTGTCGACTACTTCCTGGATATGCCTGCAAATTCTGTCATAAACTGTAGGTTCCATGTTGTTTGCTGCTTCTATCTGCATGTTGAGTAGCTTTCTGTTTAGTAAGTCCTTTTTCTTATGTAACTGCCTTATTTCGGTTTTCAGCCAGAGTTTTTCTGCTTTATGTTTTATAAGTTTTGCTATGTTGCTGCTAGAACATATTTTCACTTTTATATATTTCGGAATTATGCCTAGTTGTTGACAGTGCTTGTTGAATCTTATGTGTGCAACTGTTTTTAGTACTTTCATTTTGAGGTTTTTGTATTTATATATAGCTTTCATTGCCTGGCTTGGCACTAATAATCTGATTTGATCCATTATAAATGGTTTTTGAAAGCCTGCGACTGTAGATACAATAGGTTTGTTTATAAATAAATAAATCTTCTGCTACCAGTCACGATTTTCTTTATTTTACTATTTGCACGACGCGTTTCGAGAAATAATTCCCATTTTCAAGTGCGTTTTTGTGATGTGTGTTAAGCCATTTCTTTTGATGTTGTCAGTGTGTGTGAGTCTGCTTCACTTTGTTGACTTTTACTGTAATACATAAGAAACGCGATTTTTAGTTGGGTGTCAATATTTTCTGTGAGGTTAGTGGCTAAAGTTTGAGAACAATTTGTACTTACAATTTTCTAATGGTCCATTTGTGTAGAGAGTCACACACACTTAACATCACACACAACTTGTACATTTTACACATCGAAAATATCTGATATAAACAAAACAGTTACAAAGATCTTCTGATAGGTAGTTCACAGAGATAACATTATAGGTCTTCCACAGATTATGATATGCTTTTGTACAGAGGTTAATTTATCTTTACAATTTGGCTCATGAATTACTTATACTGATTTTACATTTGTGCTTATTTCTATGTTTTATTATTTTTATTTAAGTATATTATCAAAACATCTGAAGAAATTCACTGATTCATTTTCAAGTTTTTCATTTAATATTTTATCTTCATATTTTCTATAATGTGAATATATCTCCAGTTCTTCAAGCAAATCCATTTTATGTCCTTTATCTAGTCGGTGGAGTACTTTGACATTTTGCTCTATTTTTCCAAATGGGTGTCCTGTATTATGTATGTGTGTTGCTATTGCTGATGTAGCGTGTTTGTTGTGGGTGTATGCTCTAATGTGCTCTGTGTACCTGGTGTTGATATTTCGGCCTGTTTGTCCTATGTAGAACTTGGAGCATTCCTGGCATGTTACCTTGTATATTCCAGAGTCTGAATATGGATCATGATTACACTTTATATTATGTATTAGTTTTTGGTGTAGTTTATTGGATGTAGAAAACCCAATTTTTACTCTGTGATTTTTGAAAATATTTGCAATCTTCTGTGATACATTGCCTATGTATGGAATGCTAGATATATACTTGTTTTTCTCTTTTTCTTCTGTGGTGCAGTTTGTACCTGGGTTTCTCTTCATTTTGTCTAAGATTGTGTCAACCATGGAAGTATTGTAACCATTGGCAACTGCAATCTTCTTCACTGTGTTTATTTCTTGTTGCATATTTTCTTGGTTCAATGGTATTTTTGTTGCCCTATGCAGCATTGACCTGTAAGCTGCCTGTTTATGAATATTTGGGTGACATGAGGTTGCAGGGATTGTGGTGTCAGTCATTGTGTTTTTCCTATAAATTTTGAATGTGCATGTGTTGTTGTGTCTTGTAATATTTAGGTCCAGAAAGTTGATACTTTTATTTTGCTCATGTTCCACTGTAAATTTGATTTTCTCATTTAGATTATTGAAATGGTTAAGAATGTCTGTGATGTCTTTGGTATCTCCTTTCACTAACAGTAGTGTGTCATCTACATATCTCCTATAAAATTCTATTTTCTTTAGGCAGGGTTCTTGGCTGTCGAATAATTTTTGTTCTAAGTGATTTAAGTATATGTCAGCTATGGTACCGGATATACATGATCCCATTGCTAGGCCATCTGGTTGCTTATAAATGTTGTCATTAAAGGTAAAGTAGTTGTAACTTAGGGTTAGCTGAAGGAGTTCCATAAATTCTACAATCTCTGTGTATGAAAGTTTCTTGTGTTGCATAAGGTTCTTTTGTATTACTGTTAGAGCTTCTTGTATGGGTATGTTTGAATAAAGGTTGGTGATGTCAAGTGATATAAACTGTGCATCTTGGGGGAGCTTTCTGGTTCTTAGTTCTTTGGCTAGAATCATGCTGTTTTTTATGGCATATGTTGTTTCATATGTATAATTTTTCACCAGTATGTTATTCAGTTTTTGAGACAGTTTGTATGCTGGGCTGTTTATAGAGTTGACCACAGGGCGTATCGGGTATCCATTTTTGTGTATTTTTGGTTGTGCTCTTAGGCGTGGTGCTTTTGGATTCATACATGTAAGGTATTTCTTTTCATTTTCTGTCAACAGGAAATGTGTGTTCTTTAATTGTTCCTTAATTTTACTTTGGAATTGTTTGGTTGGGTCTTTTTCAATGTGCTGAATGTTATTAGCAGCAAAAAATTCATTTGTTTTGTCTATGTATTCTTTTTCTTTCGTCACAACTAATGTATTACTTTTGTCTGACTTTACAACTATGGATTGGTTGTTTTCCAGTTTATTGTTTATAGATTTTAAAGTTTTTGTATCATTTATTGTATATTTAGATCTAAACTTATCTTTATTCATTTCTTTCTCAAGAAGCTTGCTTACTTTGTGTCCTATTGCTGCTTTTGTATTTGAATTTAATTTTGCAGCATCTGCTGCACTTTTAGTTGCAGCTATAACCTGTTTCAGTGTATGGTTGTTGAGGTTAGGTTCTACATTGTATTTTAGTCCTTTTTGGAGTAGATCGTTTTCTCTTTGGTTGAACTTTATGTCAGTGTTGTTTACCACTCTACTGTAAAATGTGTGTTTGTTTTTGTCAGTTATCTCAAGGTTGGATCTCTTGTCTTGTTTGGATGTCAAGGTCTGTAGTTTCTTGTTATGTGTGTTGCAAATTGTCAAGTACTCTTTGTCGACTACTTCCTGGATATGCCTGCAAATTCTGTCATAAACTGTAGGTTCCATGTTGTTTGCTGCTTCTATCTGCATGTTGAGTAGCTTTCTGTTTAGTAAGTCCTTTTTCTTATGTAACTGCCTTATTTCGGTTTTCAGCCAGAGTTTTTCTGCTTTATGTTTTATAAGTTTTGCTATGTTGCTGCTAGAACATATTTTCACTTTTATATATTTCGGAATTATGCCTAGTTGTTGACAGTGCTTGTTGAATCTTATGTGTGCAACTGTTTTTAGTACTTTCATTTTGAGGTTTTTGTATTTATATATAGCTTTCATTGCCTGGCTTGGCACTAATAATCTGATTTGATCCATTATAAATGGTTTTTGAAAGCCTGCGACTGTAGATACAATAGGTTTGTTTATAAATAAATAAATCTTCTGCTACCAGTCACGATTTTCTTTATTTTACTATTTGCACGACGCGTTTCGAGAAATAATTCCCATTTTCAAGTGCGTTTTTGTGATGTGTGTTAAGCCATTTCTTTTGATGTTGTCAGTGTGTGTGAGTCTGCTTCACTTTGTTGACTTTTACTGTAATACATAAGAAACGCGATTTTTAGTTGGGTGTCAATATTTTCTGTGAGGTTAGTGGCTAAAGTTTGAGAACAATTTGTACTTACAATTTTCTAATGGTCCATTTGTGTAGAGAGTCACACACACTTAACATCACACACAACTTGTACATTTTACACATCGAAAATATCTGATATAAACAAAACAGTTACAAAGATCTTCTGATAGGTAGTTCACAGAGATAACATTATAGGTCTTCCACAGATTATGATATGCTTTTGTACAGAGGTTAATTTATCTTTACAATTTGGCTCATGAATTACTTATACTGATTTTACATTTGTGCTTATTTCTATGTTTTATTATTTTTATTTAAGTATATTATCAAAACATCTGAAGAAATTCACTGATTCATTTTCAAGTTTTTCATTTAATATTTTATCTTCATATTTTCTATAATGTGAATATATCTCCAGTTCTTCAAGCAAATCCATTTTATGTCCTTTATCTAGTCGGTGGAGTACTTTGACATTTTGCTCTATTTTTCCAAATGGGTGTCCTGTATTATGTATGTGTGTTGCTATTGCTGATGTAGCGTGTTTGTTGTGGGTGTATGCTCTAATGTGCTCTGTGTACCTGGTGTTGATATTTCGGCCTGTTTGTCCTATGTAGAACTTGGAGCATTCCTGCCATGTTACCTTGTATATTCCAGAGTCTGAATATGGATCATGATTACACTTTATATTATGTATTAGTTTTTGGTGTAGTTTATTGGATGTAGAAAACCCAATTTTTACTCTGTGATTTTTGAAAATATTTGCAATCTTCTGTGATACATTGCCTATGTATGGAATGCTAGATATATATTTGTTTTTCTCTTTTTCTTCTGTGGTGCAGTTTGTACCTGGGTTTCTCTTCATTTTGTCTAAGATTGTGTCAACCATGGAAGTATTGTAACCATTGGCAACTGCAATCTTCTTCACTGTGTTTATTTCTTGTTGCATATTTTCTTGGTTCAATGGTATTTTTGTTGCCCTATGCAGCATTGACCTGTAAGCTGCCTGTTTATGAATATTTGGGTGACATGAGGTTGCAGGGATTGTGGTGTCAGTCATTGTGTTTTTCCTATAAATTTTGAATGTGCATGTGTTGTTGTGTCTTGTAATATTTAGGTCCAGAAAGTTGATACTTTTATTTTGCTCATGTTCCACTGTAAATTTGATTTTCTCATTTAGATTATTGAAATGGTTAAGAATGTCTGTGATGTCTTTGGTATCTCCTTTCACTAACAGTAGTGTGTCATCTACATATCTCCTATAAAATTCTATTTTCTTTGAGAAAATCAAATTTACAGTGGAACATGAGCAAAATAAAAGTATCAACTTTCTGGACCTAAATATTACAAGACACAACAACACATGCACATTCAAAATTTATAGGAAAAACACAATGACTGACACCACAATCCCTGCAACCTCATGTCACCCAAATATTCATAAACAGGCAGCTTACAGGTCAATGCTGCATAGGGCAACAAAAATACCATTGAACCAAGAAAATATGCAACAAGAAATAAACACAGTGAAGAAGATTGCAGTTGCCAATGGTTACAATACTTCCATGGTTGACACAATCTTAGACAAAATGAAGAGAAACCCAGGTACAAACTGCACCACAGAAGAAAAAGAGAAAAACAAATATATATCTAGCATTCCATACATAGGCAATGTATCACAGAAGATTGCAAATATTTTCAAAAGTCACAGAGTAAAAATTGGGTTTTCTACATCCAATAAACTACACCAAAAACTAATACATAATATAAAGTGTAATCATGATCCATATTCAGACTCTGGAATATACAAGGTAACATGGCAGGAATGCTCCAAGTTCTACATAGGACAAACAGGCCGAAATATCAACACCAGGTGCACAGAGCACATTAGAGCATACACCCACAACACACACGCTACATCAGCAATAGCAACACACATACATAATACAGGACACCCATTTGGAAAAATAGAGCAAAATGTCAAAGTACTCCACCGACTAGATAAAGGACATAAAATGGATTTGCTTGAAGAACTGGAGATATATTCACATTATAGAAAATATGAAGATAAAATATTAAATGAAAAACTTGAAAATGAATCAGTGAATTTCTTCAGATGTTTTGATAATATACTTAAATAAAAATAATAAAACATAGAAATAAGCACAAATGTAAAATCAGTATAAGTAATTCATGAGCCAAATTGTAAAGATAAATTAACCTCTGTACAAAAGCATATCATAATCTGTGGAAGACCTATAATGTTATCTCTGTGAACTACCTATCAGAAGATCTTTGTAACTGTTTTGTTTATATCAGATATTTTCGATGTGTAAAATGTACAAGTTGTGTGTGATGTTAAGTGTGTGTGACTCTCTACACAAATGGACCATTAGAAAATTGTAAGTACAAATTGTTCTCAAACTTTAGCCACTAACCTCACAGAAAATATTGACACCCAACTAAAAATCGCGTTTCTTATGTATTACAGTAAAAGTCAACAAAGTGAAGCAGACTCACACACACTGACAACATCAAAAGAAATGGCTTAACACACATCACAAAAACGCACTTGAAAATGGGAATTATTTCTCGAAACGCGTCGTGCAAATAGTAAAATAAAGAAAATCGTGACTGGTAGCAGAAGATTTATTTATTTATAAACAAACCTATCGAAAATCTAGACTCACAGGAGAAGGACCATGTGGTGCCCGAGGCAACGATATCCCCTTGGAGACAAGTCGGCTGGAGGCCGATGTATTGAATCTCGACGCAATTTGAGTGTTCCATCGTCATTACAAAGCCCTGAACCTTACAATTAACTATCATTTTCGCGTCGGATTCGAAAATCTACTCACAGGAGAAGTTCATACGGTGCTCGAGACAGCAATATACCCCTTGGAGACAAATCGGCTTGAGGACGATGTATTGAATCTCGACGCAATTTGAGTCTTCTATCGTCATTAGGAGGCGCTGAACGTTACAATTCACTATCATTTTTGCGTCGGATTCGAAAATCTAGACTCACAGGAGAAAGATCATATTGTGCCCGAGACAGCAATATCCCCTTGGAGACAAGTCGGCTGGAGGCCGATGTATTGGATCTCGACGCAATTTGAGTGTTCCATCGTCATTAGGAGGCGCTGAATGTTACAATTCACTATCATTTTTGCGTCGGATTCGAAAATCTGGACTCACAGGAGAAGGATCATATTGTGCCCGAGACAGCCATATCCCCTTGGAGACAAGTCGGCTGGAGGACGATGTATTGAATCTCGACGCGATTTGAGTGTTCCATCGTCATTAGAAGGCCCTGAACGTTACAATTTACTATCATTTTTGCGTCGGATTCGAATATCTAGACTCACAGGAGAACGACCATGTGGTGCCCGAGGCAGCGATATCCCCTTGGAGACAAGTCGGCTGGAGGCCGATGTATTGAATCTCGACGCAATTTGAGTGTTCCATCGTCATTAGAAGGCCCTGAACGTTACAATTAACTATCATTTTTGCGTCGGATACGAAAATCTAGACACACAGGAGAACGACCATAAGGTGCCCGAGGCAGCAATAGACCCTTGGAGACAAGTCGGCTGGAGGACGATGTATTGGATCGCGACGCAATTTGAGTGTTCAATCGTCATTAGGAGGCCCTGATTGTTACAATTAACTATCAGTTTTTCGTCGGATTCGAAAATCTAGACTCACAGCAGACGAACCATTTGGTGCCCGAGGCAGCAATATCCCCTTGGAGACAAATCGGCTGGAGGACGATGTATTGAATCCCGACGCAATTTGAGTCTTCTATCGTCATTAGGAGGCGCTGAACGTTACAATTCACTATCATTTTTGCGTCGGATTCGAAAATCTAGACTCACAGGAGAACGACCATAAGGTGCCCTAGGCAGCAATAGACCCTTGGAGACAAGTCGGCTGGAGGCCGATGTATTGAATCTCGACGCAATTTGAGTGTTCCATAGGCATTAGGAGGCCCTGAACGTTAAAATTAACTATCATTCTTGCGTCGGATTCGATAATCTAAACTCACAGGAGAACGACCATAAGGTGCCCGAGGCAGCAACAGACCCTTGGAGACAAGTCGCCTGGAGGCCGATGTATTGAATCTCGACGCAATTTGAGTGTTCCAACGGTATTAGGAGGCCCTGAACGTTACAATTAACTATCATTTTTGCGTCGGATTCGATAATCTAAACTCACAGGAGAACGACCATAAGGTGCCCGAGGCAGCAATAGACCCTTGGAGACAAGTCGGCTGGAGGACGATGTATTGGATCGCGACGCAATTTGAGTGTTCCATCGTCATTAGAAGGCCCTGAACGTTACAATTAACTATCATTTTTGCGTCGGATTCGAAAATCTAGACTCACAGGAGAACAACCATAAGGTGCCCGAGGCAGCAATAGACCCCTGGTGACTAGTCGGCTGGAGGCCGATGTATTGAATCTCGACGCAATTTGAGTGTTCCATCGTCATTAGAAGGCCCTGAACGTTACAATTAACTATCATTTTTGCGTCGGATACGAAAATCTAGACTCACAGGAGAACGACCATAAGGTGCCCGAGGCAGCAATAGACCCTTGGAGACAAGTCGCCTGTAGGACGATGTATTGAATCTCGACGCAATTTGAGAGTTCCACCATCATTAGGCGGCCCTGAACGTTACAATTAACTATCATTTTGGCGTCGGATTCGATAATCTAAACTCACAGGGGAACGACCATAAAGTGCCAGCGGCAGCATTAGACCCTTGGAGACAAGTCGGCTGGAGGACGACGTATTGGATCGCGACGCAATTTGAGTGTTCCATTGTCATTAGGAGGCCCTGAATGTTACAATTTACTATCAGTTTTTCGTCGGATTCGAAAATCTAAACTCACAGGAGAACGACCATAAGGTGCCCGAGGCAGCAATAGACCGTTGGAGACAAGTCGGCTGGAGGCCGATGTATTGAATCTCGACGCAATTTGAGTGTTCCATCGTCATTACAAGGCCATGAAACTTACAATTAACTATCAGTTTCGCGTCGGATTCGAAAATCTACTCACAGGAGAAGTTCATACGGTGCTCGGAACAGCAATATACCCCTTGGGGACAAATCGGCTGGAGAACGATGTATTGAATCTCGACGCAATTTGAGTCTTCTATCGTCATTAGGAGGCGCTGAACGTTACAATTAACTATGATTTTTGCGTCGGATTCGAAAATCAAGACTCACAGGAGAACGGCCATAAGGTGCCCGATGCAGCAATAGACCCTTGGAGACAAGTCGGCTGGAGGCCGATGTATTGGATCTCGACGCAATGTGAGTGTTCCATCGTCATTAGAAGGCCCTGAACGTTACAATTAACTATCATTTTTGCGTCGGATTCGAAAATCTAGACTCACAGGAGAAGGACCATGTGGTAACCGAGGCAGCGATATCCCCTTGGAGACAAGCTGGCTGGATGCCGATGTATTGAATCTCGACGCAATTTGAGTGTTCCATCGTCATTAGAAGGCCTTGAACGTTACAATTAACTTTCATTTTTGCGTCGGATACGAAAATCTAGACACACAGGAGAACGACCATAAGGTGCCCGAGGCAGCAATAGACCCTTGGAGACAAGTCGGTTGGAGGACGATGTATTGAATCTCGACGCAATTTGAGAGTTCCATCGTCATTAGGCGGCCCTGAACGTTACAATTAACTATCATTTTGGCGTCGGATTTGTAAATCTAGACTTACAAGAGAACGATCATAAAGTGCCCGAGGCAGCATTAGACCCTTCGAGACAAGTCGGCTGGAGGACGATGTATTGGATCGCGACGCAGTTTGAGTGTTCCATCGTCATTAGGAGGACCTGAATGTTACAATTAACTATCAGTTTTTTGTCGGATTCGAAAATCTAGACTCACAGCAGACGAACAATTTGGTGCCCGAGGCAGCAATATCCCCTTGGAGACAAATCGGCTGGAGGACGATGTATTGAATCCCGACGCAATTTGAGTCTTCTATCGTCATTAGGAGGCGCTGAACGTTACAATTCACTATCATTTTTGCGTCGGATTCGAAAATCTAGACTCACAGGAGAACGACCATAAGGTGCCCGAGGCAGCAGTAGATCCTTGGAGACAAGTCGGCTGGAGGCCGATGTATTGAATCTCGACGCAATTTGAGTGTTCCATCGGCATTAGGAGGCCCTGAACGTTAAAATTAACTATCATTCTTGCGTCGGATTCGATAATGTAAACTCACAGGAGAACGACCATAAGGTGCCCGCGGCAGCAACAGACTCTTGGAGACAAGTCGGCTGGAGGCCGATGTATTGAATCTCGACGCAATTTGAGTGTTCCATCGGCATTAGGAGGCCCTGAACGTTACAATTAACTATCATTTTTGCGTCGGATTCGATAATCTAAGCTCACAGGAGAACGAACATAAGGTGCCCGAGGCAGCAATAGACCCTTGGAGACAAGTCGGCTGGAGGCCGATGTATTGAATCTCGACCCAATCTGAGTGCTCCATCGTCATTAGAAGGCCCTGAACGTTACAATTAACTATCATTTTTGCGTCGGATTCGAAAATCTAGACTCACAGGAGAACGACCATAAGGTGCCCGAGGCAGCAATAGACCGTTGGAGAAAAGTCGGCTGCAGGCCGATGTATTGAATCTCGACACAATTTGAGTGTTCCATCGTCATTACAATGCCCTGAACCTTACAATTAACTATCGGTTTCGCGTCGGATTCGAAAATCTACTCACAGGAGAAGTTCATACGGTGCTCGGGACAGCGATATACCCCTTGTAGACAAATCGGCTGGAATACGATGTATTGAATCTCGACGCAATTTGAGTCTTCTATCGTCATTAGGAGGCGCTGAACGTTACAATTCACTATCATTTTTGCGTCGGATTCGAAAATCTAGACTCACAGGAGAAAGATCATATTGTGCCCGAGACAGCAATATCCCCTTGGAGACAAGTCGGCTGGAGGACGATGTATTGAATCTCGACGCAATTTGAATGTTCCATCGTCATTAGAAGGACCTGAACGTTACAATTAACTATGGTTTTTGCGTCGGATTCGAAAATCTAGACTCACAGGAGAACGACCATAAGGTGCCCGAGGCAGCAATAGACCCTTGGAGACAATTCGGCTGGAGGCCGATGTATTAGATCTCGACGCAATTTGAGTGTTCCATCGTCATTAGAAGGCCCTGAACGTTACAATTAACTATCATTTTTGCGTCGGATTCGAAAATCTAGACTCACAGGAGAACGACCATAAGGTGCCCGAGGCAGCAATAGACCCTTGATGACAAGTCGGCTGGAGGCCGATGTATTGAATCTCGAAGCAATTTCAGTGTTCCATCGTCATTAGAAGGCCCTGAACGTTACAATTAACTATCATTTTTGCGTCGGATACGATAATCTAGATTCACAGGAGAACGACCATAAGGTGCCCGAGGCAGCAATAGACCCTTGGAGACAAGTCGGCTGGAGGACGATGTATTGAATCTCGACGCAATTTGAGAGTTCCATCGTCATTACAAGGCCCTGAACGTTACAATTAACTATCATTTTGGCGTCGGATTCGTAAATCTAGACTTACAAGAGAACGACCATAAAGTGCCCGAGGCAGCATTAGACCCTTGGAGACAAGTCGGCTGGAGGACGATGTATTGGATCGCGACGCAATTTGAGTGTTCCATCGTCATTAGGAGGCCCTGAATGTTACAATTAGCTATCAGTTTTTCGTCGGATTCGAAAATCTAGACTCACAGCAGACGAACCATTTGGTGCCCGAGGCAGCTATATCCCCTTGGAGACAAATCGGCTGGAGGACGATGTATTGAATCCCGACGCAATTTGAGTCTTCTATCGTCATTAGGAGTCGCTGAAAGTTACAATTCACTATCATTTTTGCGTCGGATTCGAAAATCTAGACTCATAGGAGAAGGATCATATTGTGCCCGAGACAGCAATATCTCCTTGGAGACAAGTCGGCTGGAGGACGATGTACTGAATCTCGACGCAATTTGAGTGTTCCATCGTCATTAGAAGGCCCTGAACGTTACAATTAACTATGATTTTTGCGTCGGATTCGAAAATCTAGACTCACAGGAGAACGACCATAAGGTGCCCGAGGCAGCAATAGACCCTTGGAGACAAGTCGGCTGGAGGACGATGTATTGGATCGCGACGCAATTTGAGTCTTCTATCGTCATTAGGAGGCGCTGAACGTTACAATTCACTATCATTTTTGCGTCGGATTCGAAAATCTAGACTCACAGGAGAAGGACCATGTTGTGCCCGAGGCAGCGATATCCCCTTGGCGACAAGTCGGCTGGAGGCCGATGTATTGAATCTCGACGCAATTTGAGTGTTCCATCGTCATTAGAAGGCCCTGAACGTTACAATTAACTTTCATTTTTGCGTCGGATACGAAAATCTAGACTCACAGGAGAACGACCATAAGGTGCCCGAGGCAGCAATAGACCCTTGGAGACAAGTCGGCTGGAGGACGATGTATTGAATCTCGACGCAATTTGAGAGTTCCATCATCGTTAGGCGGCCTGAACGTTACAATTAACTATCATTTTGGCGTCGTATTCGTAAATCTAGACTTACAAGAGAACGACCATAAAGTGCCCGCGGCAGCATTAGACCCTTGGAGACAAGTCGGCTGGAGGACGATGTATTGGATCGCGACGCAATTTGAGTGTTCCATCGTCATTAGGAGGCCCTGAATGTTACAATTAACTATAATTTTTGCGTCGGATTCGAAAATCTAGACTCACTGGAGAAGGACCATGTGGTCATTAGGTCATTAGGAGGCGCTGAACGTTACAATTCACTATCATTTTTGCGTCGGATTCGAAAATCTAGACTCACTGGAGAAGGACAATGTGGTGCCCGAGGCAGCGATATCCCCTTGGAGACAAGTCGGCTGGAGACCGATGTATTGAATCTCGACGCAATTTGAGTGTTCCATCGTCATTACAAGGCCCTGAACCTTACAATTAACTATCAGTTTCGCGTCGGATTCGAAAATCTACTCACAGGAGAAGTTCATACGGTGCTCGAGACAGCAATATACCCCTTGGAGACAAATCGGCTGGAGGACGATGTATTGAATCTCGACGCAATTTGAGTCTTCTATCGTCATTAGGAGGCGCTGAACGTTACAATTCACTATCATTTTTGCGTCGGATTCGAAAATCTAGACTCACAGGAGAAAGATCTTATTGTGCCCGAGACAGCAATATCCCCTTGGAGACAAGTCGGCTGGAGGACGATGTATTGAATCTCGACGCAATTTCAGTGTTCCATCGTCATTAAAAGGCCCTGAACGTTACAATTAACTATGATTTTTGCGCCGGATTCGAAAATCTAGACTCACAGGAGAACGACCATAAGGTGCCCGAGGCAGCAATAGACCCTTGGAGACAAGTCCTCTGGAGGCCGATGTATTGGATCTCGACGCAATTTGAGTGTTCCATCGTCATTAGAAGGCCCTGAACGTTACAATTAACTATCATTTTTGCGTCGGATTCGAAAATCTAGACTCAGAGGAGAACGACCATAAGGTGCCCGAGGCAGCAATAGACCCTGGGAGACAAGTCGGCTGGAGGACGATGTATTGAATCTCGACGCAATTTGAGAGTTCCATCGTCATTAGGCGGCCCTTGAACGTTACAATTAACTATCATTTTGGCGTCGGATTCGATAATCTAAACTCACAGGAGAACGAGCATAAAGTGCCCGCGGCAACATTAGACCCTTGGAGACAAGTCGGCTGGAGGACGACGTATTGGATCACGACGCAATTTGAGTGTTCCATCGTCATTAGGAGGCCCTGAATGTTACAATTAACTATCAGTTTTTCGTCGGATTCGAAAATCTAAACTCACAGGAGAACGACCATAAGGTGCCCGAGGCAGCAATAGACAGTTGGAGACAAGTCGGCTGGAGGCCGATGTATTGAATCTCGACGCAATTTGAGTGTTCCATCGTCATTACAATGCCCTGAACCTTACAATTAACTATCGGTTTCGCGTCGGATTCGAAAATCTACTCACAGGAGAAGTTCATACGGTGCTCGAGACAGCAATATACCCCGTGGAGACAAATCGGCTGGAATACGATGTATTGAATCTCGACGCAATTTGAGTCTTCTATCGTCATTAGGAGGCGCTGAACGTTACAATTCACTATCATTTTTGCGTCGGATTCGAAAATCTAGACTCACAGGAGAAAGATCATATTGTGCCCGAGACAGCAATATCCCCTTGGAGACAAGTCGGCTGGAGGACGATGTATTGAATCTCGACGCAATTTGAGTGTTCCATCGTCATTAGAAGGCCCTGAACGTTACAATTAACTATGATTTTTGCGTCGGATTCGAAAATCTAGACTCACAGGAGAACGACCATAAGGTGCCCGAGGCAGCAATAGACCCTTGGAGACAATTCGGCTGGAGGCCGATGTATTAGATCTCGACGCAATTTGAGTGTTCCATTGTCATTACAAGGCCCTGAACGTTACAATTAACTATCATTTTTGCGTCGGATTCGTAAATCTAGACTTACAAGAGAACGACCATAAGGTGCCCGAGGCAGCATTAGACCCTTGGAGACAAGTCGGCTGGAGGACGATGTATTGAATCTCGACGCAATTTGAGTGTTCCATCGTCATTAGGAGGCCCTGAATGTTACAATTAACTATCAGTTTTTCGTCGGATTCGAAAATCTAGACTCACAGCAGACGAACCATTTGGTGCCCGAGGCAGCAATATCCCCGTGGAGACAAATCGGCTGGAGGACGATGTATTGAATCCCGACGCAATTTGAGTCTTCTATCGTCATTAGGAGGCGCTGAACGTTACAATTCACTATCATTTTTGCGTCGGATTCGAAAATCTAGACTCACAGGAGAAGGATCATATTGTGCCCGAGGCAGCAATATCCCCTTGGAGACAAGTCGGCTGGAGGACGATGTACTGAATCTCGACGCAATTTGAGTGTTCCTTCGTCATTAGAAGGCCCTGAACGTTACAATTAACTATCATTTTTGCGTCGGATACGAAAATCTAGACTCACAGGAGAACGACCATAAGGTGGCCGAGGCAGCAATAGACCCTTGGAGACAAGTCGGCTGGAGGACGATGTATTGAATCTCGACGCAATTTGAGAGTTCCATCATCATTAGGCGGCCCTGAACGTTACAATTAACTATCATTTTGGCGTCGGATTCGTAAATCTAGACTTACAAGAGAACGACCATAAAGTGCCCGCGGCAACATTAGACCCTTGGAGAAAAGTCGGCTGGAGGACGATGTATTGGATCGCGACGCAATTTGAGTGTTCCATCGTCATTAGGAGGCCCTGAATGTTACAATTAAATATAATTTTTGCGTCGGATTCGAAAATCTAGACTCACAGGAGAAGGACCATGTGGTCATTAGGTCATTAGGAGGCGCTGAACGTTACAATTCACTATCATTTTTGCGTCGGATTCGAAAATCTAGACTCACTGGAGAAGGACCATGTGGTGCCCGAGGCAGCGATATCCCCTTGGAGACAAGTAGGCTGGAGACCGATGTATTGAATCTCGACGCAATTTGAGTGTTCCATCGTCATTACAAGGCCCTGAACCTCACAATTCACTATCAGTTTCGCGTCGGATTCGAAAATCTACTCACAGGAGAAGTTCATACGGTGCTCGAGACAGCAATATACCCCTTGGAGACAAGTCGGCTGGAGGACGATGTATTGAATCTCGACGCAATTTGAGTGTTCCATCGTCATTAGGAGGCCCTTAATGTTACAATTAACTATCAGTTTTTCGTCGGATTCGAAAATCTAGACTCACAGCAGACGAACCATTTGGTGCCCGAGGCAGCAATATCCCCGTGGAGACAAATCGGCTGGAGGACGATGTATTGAATCCCGACGCAATTTGAGTCTTCTATCGTCATTAGGAGGCGCTGAACGTTACAATTCACTATCATTTTTGCGTCGGATTCGAAAATCTAGACTCACAGGAGAAGGATCATATTGTGCCCGAGACAGCAATATCCCCTTGGAGACTAGTCGGCTGGAGGACGATGTACTGAATCTCGACGCAATTTGAGTGTTCCATCGTCATTAGAAGGCCCTGAACGTTACAATTAACTATCATTTTTGCGTCGGATACGAAAATCTAGACTCACAGGAGAACGACCATAAGGTGCCCGAGGCAGCAATAGACCCTTGGAGACAAGTCGGCTGGAGGACGATGTATTGAATCTCGACGCAATTTGAGAGTTCCATCATCATTAGGCGGCCCTGAACGTTACAATTAACTATCATTTTGGCGTCGGATTCGTAAATCTAGACTTACAAGAGAACGACCATAAAGTGCCCGCGGCAACATTAGACCCTTGGAGACAAGTCGGCTGGAAGACGATGTATTGGATCGCGACGCAATTTGAGTGTTCCATCGTCATTAGGAGGCCCTGAATGTTACAATTAAATATAATTTTTGCGTCGGATTCGAAAATCTAGACTCACAGGAGAAGGACCATGTGGTCATTAGGTCATTAGGAGGCGCTGAACGTTACAATTCACTATCATTTTTTGCGTCGGATTCGAAAATCTAGACTCACTGGAGAAGGACCATGTGGTGCCCGAGGCAGCGATATCCCCTTGGAGACAAGTCGGCTGGAGACCGATGTATTGAATCTCGACGCAATTTGAGTGTTCCATCGTCATTACAAGGCCCTGAACCTCACAATTCACTATCAGTTTCGCGTCGGATTCGAAAATCTACTCACAGGAGAAGTTCATACGGTGCTCGAGACAGCAATATACCCCTTGGAGACAAGTCGGCTGGAGACGATGTATTGGATCGCGACGCAATTTGAGTGTTCCATCGTCATTAGGAGGCCCTGAATGTTACAATTAACTAACAGTTCTTCGTCGGATTCGAAAATCTAGACTCACAGCAGACGAACCATTTGGTGCCCGAGGCAGCAATATCCCCTTGGAGACAAATCGGCTGGAGGACGATGTATTGAATGCCGACGCAATTTGAGTCTTCTATCGTCATTAGAAGGCCCTGAACGTTACAATTCACTATCATTTTTGCGTCTGATTCGAAACACTAGACTCACAGGAGAAGGATCATATTGTGCCCGAGACAGCAATATCCCCTTGGAGACAAGTCGGCTGGAGGGCGATGTATTGAATCTCGACGCAATTTGAGTGTTCCATCGTCATTAGAAGGCCCTGAACGTTACAATTAACTATCATTTTTGCGTCGGATTCTAAAATCTAGACTCACAGGAGAACGGCCATAAGGTGCCCGAGGCAGCAATAGACCCTTGGAGACAAGTCGGCTGGAGGCCGATGTATTGAATCTCGACGCAATTTGAGTGTTCCATCGGCATTAGGAGGCCCTGAACGTTAAAATTAACTACCATTTTTGCGTCGGATTCGATAATCTAAACTCACAGGAGAAACGACCATACGGTGTTCGAGGCAGCAACAGACCCTTGGAGACAAGTCGGCTGGAGGACGATGTATTGAAACACGACGCAATTTGAGTGTTCCATCGTCATTACAAGGCCCTGAACGTTACAATTAAACTACCACTTTTGCGTCGGATTCGAAAATCTAGGCTCACAGGAGAACGACCATAAGGTGCCCGAGGCAGCAATAGACCCTTGGAGACAAGTCGGCTGGAGGACGATGTATTGGATCGCGACGCAATTTGAGTCTTCTATCGTCGTTAGGAGGCGCTGAACGTTACAATTCACTATCATTTTTGCGTCGGATTCGAAAATCTAGACTCGCAGGAGAAGGACCATGTGGTGCCCGAGGCAGCGATATCCCCTTGGAGACAAGTCGGCTGGAGGCCGATGTATTGAATCTCGACGCAATTTGAGTGTTCCATCGTCATTAGAAGGCCCTGAACGTTACAATTAACTATCATTCTTGCGTCGGATTCGATAATCTAAACTCACAGGAGAACGACCATAAGGTGCCCGAGGCAGCAACAGACCCTTGGAGACAAGTCGGCTGGAGGCCGATGTATTGAGTCTCGACGCAATTTGAGTGTTCCATCGGCATTAGGAGGCCCTGAACGTTACAATTAACTATCATTTTTGCGTCGGATTCGATAATCTAAACTCACAGGAGAACGAACATAAGGTGCCCGAGCCAGCAATAGACCCTTGGAGACAAGCCGGCTGGAGGCCGATGTATTGAATCTCGACGCAATTTGAGTGTTCCATCGTCATTAGAAGGCCCTGAACGTTACAATTAACTATCTTTTTTGCGTCGGACCCGAAAATCTAGACTCACAGGAGAACGACCATAAGGTGCCCGAGGCAGCAATAGACCCCTGGTGACAAGTCGGCTGGAGGCCGATGTATTGAATCTCGACGCAATTTGAGTGTTCCATCGTCATTAGAAGGCCCTGAACGTTACAATTAACTATCATTTTTGCGTCGGATACGAAAATCTAGACTCACAGGAGAACGACCATAAGGTGGCCGAGCAGCAATAGACCCTTGGAGACAAGTCGGCTGGAGGACGATGTATTGAATCTCGACGCAATTTGAGAGTTCCATCATCATTAGGCGGCCCTGAACGTTACAATTAACTATCATTTTTGCGTCGGATTCGAAAATCTAGACTCACAGCAGACGAACCATTTGGTGCCCGAGGCAGCAATATCCCCTTGGAGACAAATCGGCTGGAGGACGATGTATTGAATCTCGACGCAATTTGAGTCTTCCATCGTCATTACAAGGCCCTGAACCTTACAATTAACTAACAGTTTCGTGTCGGATTCGAAAATCTACTCACAGGAGAAGTTCATACGGTGCTCGAGACAGCAATATACCCCTTGGAGACAAATCGGCTGGAGGACGATGTATTGAATCTCGACGCAATTTGAGTCTTCTATCGTCATTAGGAGGCGCTGAACGTTACAATTCACAATCATTTTTGCGTCGGATTCGAAAATCTAGACTCACAGGAGAAAGATCATATTGTGCCCGAGACAGCAATATCCCCTTGGAGACAAGTCGGCTGGAGGACGATGTATTGGATCTCGACGCAATTTGAGTGTTCCATCGTCATTAGAAGGCCCTGAACGTTACAATTAACTATCATTTTTGCGTCGGATTCGAAAATCTAGACTCACAGGAGAACGACCACAAGGTGCCCGAGGCAGCAATAGACCCTTGGTGACAAGTCGGCTGGAGGCCGATGTATTGCATCTCGACGCAATTTGAGTGTTCCATCGTCATTAGAAGGCCCTGAACGTTACAATTAACTATCATTTTTGCGTCGGATACGAAAATCTAGACTTACAAGAGAACGACCATAAAGTGCTCGAGGCAGCATTAGACCCTTGGAGACAAGTCGGCTGGAGGACGATGTATTGGATCGCGACGCAATTTGAGTCTTCTATCGTCATTAGGAGGCGCTGAACGTTACAATTCACTATCATTTTTGCGTCGGATTCGAAAATCTGGACTCACAGGAGAAGGACCATGTGGTGCCCGAGGCAGCGATATCCCCTTGGAGACAAGTCGGCTGGAGGCCGATGTATTGAATCTCGACGCAATTTGAGTGTTCCATCGTCATTAGAAGGCCCTGAACGTTACAATTAACTATCATTTTTGCGTCGGATACGAAAATCTAGACTCACAGGAGAACGACCATAAGGTGCCCGAGGCAGCAATAGACCCTTGGAGGCAAGTCGGCTGGAGGACGATGTATTGAATCTCGACGCAACTTGAGAGTTCCATCGTCATTAGGCGGCCCTGAACGTTACAATTAACTATCATTTTGGCGTCGGATTCGAAAATCTAAACTCACAGGAGAACGACCATAAGGTGCCCGAGGCAGCAATAGACCGTTGGAGACAAGTCGGCTGGAGGCCGATGTATTGAATCTCGACGCAATTTGAGTGTTCCATCGTCATTACAAGGCCCTGAACCTTGCAATTAACTATCAGTTTCGCGTCGGATTCGAAAATCTACTCACAGGAGAAGTTCATACGGTGCTCGAGACAGCAATATACTACTTGGAGACAAATCGGCTGGAGGACGATGTATTGAATCTCGACGCAATTTGAGTCTTCTATCGTCATTAGGAGGCGCTGAACGTTACAATTCACTATCATTTTTGCATCGGATTCGAAAATCTAGACTCACAGGAGAAAGATCATATAGTGCCCGAGACAGCAATATCCCCTTGGAGACAAGTCGGCTGGAGGACGATGTATTGAATCTCGACGCAAGTTGAGAGTTCCATCGTCATTAGAAGGCCCTGAACGTTACAATTAACTATCATTTTTGCGTCGGATTCGAAAATCTAGACTCACAGGAGAAGGATCATATTGTGCCCGAGACAGCAATATCCCCTTGGAGACAAGTCGGCTGGAGGACGATGTATTGAATCTCGACGCAATTTGAGTGTTCCATCGTCATTAAAAAGCCCTGAACGTTACAATTAACTATCATTTTTGCGTCCGATTCGAAAATCTAGACTCACAGGAGAACGACCATAAGGTGCCCGAAGCAGCAATAGACCCTTGGAGACAAGTCGGCTGGAGGACGATGTATTGGATCGCGACGCAATTTGAGTCTTCTATCGTCATTAGGAGGCGCTGAACGTTACAATTCACTATCATTTTTGCGTCGGATTCGAAAATCTAGACTCACAGGAGAAGGTCCATGTGGTGCCCGAGGCAGCGATATCCCCTTGGAGACAAGTCGGCTGGAGGCCGATGTATTGAATCTCGACGCAATTTGAGAGTTCCATCGTCATTAGGCGGCCCTGAACGTTACAATTAACTATCATTTTGGCGTCGGATTCGTAAATCTAGACTTACAAGCGAACGACCATAAAGTGCCCGAGGCAGCATTAGACCCTTGGAGACAAGTCGGCTGGAGGACGATGTATTGGATCGCGACGCAATTTGAGTGTTCCATCGTCATTAGGAGGCCCTGAATGTTACAATTAACTATCAGTTTTTCGTCGGATTCGAAAATCTAGACTCACAGCAGACGAACCATTTGGTGCCCGAGGCAGCAATATCCCCTTGGAGACAAATCGGCTGGAGGACGATGTATTGAATGCCGACGCAATTTGAGTCTTCTATCGTCATTAGGAGGCGCTGAACATTACAATTCACTATCATTTTTGCGTTGGATTCAAAAATCTAGACTCACAGGAGAAGGATCATATTGTGCCCGAGACAGCAATATCCCCTTGGAGACAAGTTGGCTGGAGGACGATGTATTGAATCTCGACGCAATTTGAGTGTTCCATCGTCATTAGAAGGCCCTGAACGTTACAATTAACTATCATTTCGGCGTCGGAATCGATAATCTAAACTCACAGGGGGACGACCATAAAGTGCCCGCGGCAGCATTAGACCCTATGAGACAAGTCGGCTGGAGGACGATGTATTGGTTCGCGACGCAATTTGAGTGTTCCATCAGCATTAGGAGGCCCTGAATGTTACAATTAACTATCAGTTTTTCGTCGGATTCGAAAATCTAAACTCACAGGAGAACGACCATAAGGTGCCCGAGGCTGCAATAGACTGTTGGAGACAAGTCGGCTGGAGGCCGATGTATTGAATCTCGACGCAATTTGAGTGTTCCATCGTCATTACAAGGCCCTGAACCTTACAATTAACTATCAGTTTCGCGTCGGATTCGAGAATCTACTCACAGGAGAAGTTCATACGGTGCTCGAGACAGCAATATACCCCTTGGAGACAAATCGGCTGGAGGACGATGAATTGAATCTCGACGCAATTTGAGTCTTCTATCGTCATTAGGAGGCGCTGAACGTTACAATTCACTATCATTTTTGCGTCGGATTCGAAAATCTAGACTCACAGGAGAAGGATCATATTGGGCCCGAGACAGCAATATCCCCTTGGAGACAAGTCGGCTGGAGGACGATGTATTGAATCTCGACGCAATTTGAGTGTTCCATCGTCATTAGAAGGCCCTGAACGTTACAATTAACTATCATTTTTGCGTCGGATTCGAAAATCTGGACTCACAGGAGAACGACCATAAGGTGCCCGAGGCAGTAATAGACCCTAGGAGACAAGTCGGCTGGAGGACGATGTATTGAATCTCGACGCAATTTGAGAGTTCCATCGTCATTAGGCGGCCCTGAACGTTACAATTAACTATCATTTTGGCGTCGGATTCGTAAATCTAGACTTACAAGAGAACGACCATAAAGTGCCCGAGGCAGCATTAGACCATTGGAGACAAGTCGGCTGGAGGACGATGTATTGGATCGCGACGCTATTTGAGTGTTCCATCGGCATTAGGAGGCCCTGAATGTTACAATTAACTATCAGTTTTTCGTCGGATTCGAAAATCTAGACTCACAGCAGACGAACCATTTGGTGCCCGAGGCAGCAATATCCCCTTGGAGACAAATCGGCTGGAGGACGATGTATTGAATGCCGACGCAATTTGAGTCTTCTATCGTCATTAGGAGGCGCTGAACGTTACAATTCACTATCATTTTTGCGTCGAATTCGAAAATCTAGACTCACAGGAGAAGGATCATATTGTGCCCGAGACAGCATTATCCCCTTGGAGACAAGTCGGCTGGAGGACGATGTATTGAATCTCGACGCAATTTAGTGTTCCATCGGCATTAGGAGGCCCTGAACGTTAAAATTACCTATCAGTTTTGCGTCGGATTCGAAATTCTAGACTCACAGGAGAACGACCATCAGGTGCCCGAGGCAGCAATAGACCCCTGGCGACAAGTCGGCTGGAGGACGATGTATTGAATCTCGACGCAACTTGAGAGTTCCATCGTCATTAAAAAGCCCTGAACGTTACAATTAACTATCATTTTTGCGTCGGATTCGAAAATCTAGACTCACAGGAGAACGACCATAAGGTGCCCGAGGCAGCAATAGACCCTTGGAGACAAGTCGGCTGGAGGACGATGTATTGGATCGCGACGCAATTTGAGTCTTCTATCGTCATTAGGATGCGCTGAACGTTACAATTCACTATCATTTTAGCGTCGGATTCGAAAATCTAGACTCACAGGAGAAGGACAATGTGGTGCCCGAGGCAGCGATATCCCCTTGGAGACAAGTCGGCTGGAGGCCGATGTATTGCATCTCGACGCAATTTGAGTGTTCCATCGTCATTAGAAGGCCCTGAACGTTACAATTAACTATCATTTTTGCGTCGGATACGAATATCTGGACTCACAGGAGAACGACCATAAGGTGCCCGAGGCAGCAATAGACCCTTGGAGACAAGTCGGCTGGAGGACGATGTATTGAATCTAGACGCAACTTGAGAGTTCCATCGTCATTAGGCGGCCCTGAACGTTACAATTAACTATCATTTTGGCGTCGGATTCGTAAATCTAGACTTACAAGACAACGACCATAAAGTGCCCGAGGCAGCATTAGACCCTTGGAGACAAGTCGGCTGGAGGACGATGTATTGGATCGCGACGCAATTTGAGTGTTCCATCGTCATTAGGAGGCCCTGAATGTTACAATTACCTATCAGTTTTTCGTCGGATTCGAAAATCTAGACTCACAGCAGACGAACCATTTGGTGCCCGAGGCAGCAATATCCCCTTGGAGACATATCGGCTGGAGGACGATGTATTGACTCTCGACGCAATTTGAGTGTTCCATCGGCATTAGGAGGCCCTGAACGTTACAATTAACTATCATTCTTGCGTCGGATTCGATAATGTAAACTCACAGGAGAACGAACATAAGGTGCCCGAGGCAGCAATAGACCCTTGGAGACAAGTCGGCTGGAGGCCGATGTATTGAATCTCGACGCAATTTGAGTGTTCCATCGTCATTAGAAGGCCCTGAACGTTACAATTAACTATCAGTTTTGCGTCGGATTCGAAAATCTAGACTCACAGGAGAACGACCATCAGGTGCCCGAGGCAGCAATAGACCCCTGGTGACAAGTCGGCTGGAGGCCGATGTATTGAATCTCGACGCAATTTGAGTGTTCCATCGTCATTAGAAGGCCCTGAACGTTACAATTAACTATAATTTTGGCGTCGGATTCGATAATCTAAACTCACAGGGGAACGACCATAAAGTGCCCGCGGCAGCATTAGACCCTTGGAGACAAGTCGGCTGGAGGACGATGTATTGGATCGCGACGCAATTTGAGTGTTCCATCGTCATTAGGAGGCCCTGAATGTTACAATTAACTATCAGTTTTTCGTCGGATTCGAAAATCTAAACTCACAGGAGAGCGACCATAAGGTGCCCGAGGCAGCAATAGACTGTTGGAGACAAGTCGGCTGGAGGCCGATGTATTGAATCTCGACGCAATTTGAGTGTTCCATCGTCATTACAAGGCCCTGAACCTTGCAATTAACTATAAGTTTCGCGTCGGATTCGAAAATCTACTCACAGGAGAAGTTCATACGGTGCTCGAGACAGCAATATACCCCTTGGAGACAAATCGGCTGGAGGACGATGTATTGAATCTCGACGCAATTTGAGTCTTCTATCGTCATTAGGAGGCGCTGAACGTTACAATTCACTATCATTTTTGCGTCGGATTCGAAAATCTAGACTCACAGGAGAAAGATCATATTGTGCCCGAGACAGCAATATCCCCTTGGAGACAAGTCGGCTGGAGGACGATGTATTGAATCTCGACGCAATTTGAGAGTTCCATCGTCATTAGGCGGCCGTGAACGTTACAATTAACTATCATTTTGGCGTCGGATTCGATAATCTAGACTTACAAGAGAACGACCATAAAGTGCCCGAGGCAGCATTAGACCCTTGGAGACAAGTCGGCTGGAGGACGATGTATTGGATCGCGACGCAATTTGAGTGTTCCATCGTCATTAGGAGGCGCTGAACGTTACAATTCACTATCATTTTTGCGTCGGATTCGAAAATCTAGACTCACAGGAGAAGGACAATGTGGTGCCCGAGGCAGCGATATCCCCTTGGAGACAAGTCGGCTGGAGGCCGATGTATTGAATCTCGACGCAATTTGAGTGTTCCATCGTCATTACAAGGCCCTGAACCTCACAATTCACTATCAGTTTCGCGTCGGATTCGAAAATCTACTCACAGGAGAAGTTCATACGGTGCTCGAGACAGCAATATACCCCTTGGAGACAAGTCGGCTGGAGGACGATGTATTGAATCTCGACGCAACTTGAGAGGTCCATCGTCATTAGGCGGCCCTGAACGTTACAATTAACTATCATTTTGGCGTCGGATTCGTAAATCTAGACTTACAAGAGAACGACCATAAAGTGCCCGAGGCAGCATTAGACCCTTGGAGACAAGTCGGCTGGAGGACGATGTATTGGATCGCGACGCAATTTGAGTGTTCCATCGTCATTAGGAGGCCCTGAATGTTACAATTACCTATCAGTTTTTCGTCGGATTCGAAAATCTAGACTCACAGCAGACGAACCATTTGGTGCCCGAGGCAGCAATATCCCCTTGGAGACAAATCGGCTGGAGGACGATGTATTGAATGCCGACGCAATTTGAGTCTTCTATCGTCATTAGGAGGCCCTGAACGTTAAAATTAACTATCATTTTTGCGTCGGATTCGAAAATCTAGACTCACAGGAGAAGGATCATATTGTGCCCGAGACAGCATTATCCCCTTGGAGACAAGTCGGCTGGAGGACGATGTATTGAATCTCGACGCAATTTAGTGTTCCATCGGCATTAGGAGGCCCTGAACGTTAAAATTAACTATCAGTTTTGCGTCGGATTCGAAAATCTAGACTCACAGGAGAACGACCATCAGGTGCCCGAGGCAGCAATAGACCCCTGGCGACAAGTCGGCTGGAGGACGATGTATTGAATCTCGACGCAACTTGAGAGTTCCATCGTCATTAAAAAGCCCTGAACGTTACAATTAACTATCATTTTTGCGTCGGATTCGAAAATCTAGACTCACAGGAGAACGACCATAAGGTGCCCGAGGCAGCAATAGACCCTTGGAGACAAGTCGGCTGGAGGACGATGTATTGGATCGCGACGCAATTTGAGTCTTCTATCGTCATTAGGAGGCGCTGAACGTTACAATTCACTATCATTTTTGCGTCGGATTCGAAAATCTGGACTCACAGGAGAAGGACCATGTGGTGCCCGAGGCAGAGATATCCCCTTGGAGACAAGTCGGCTGGAGGCCGATGTATTGAATCTCGACGCAATTTGAGTGTTCCATCGTCATTAGAAGGCCCTGAACGTTACAATTAACTATCATTTTTGCGTCGGATACGAAAATCTAGACTCACAGGAGAACGACCATAAGGTGCCCGAGGCAGCAATAGACCCTTGGAGACAAGTCGGCTGGAGGACGATGTATTGAATCTCGACGCAACTTGAGAGTTCCATCGTCATTAGGCGGCCCTGAACGTTACAATTAACTATCATTTTGGCGTCGGATTCGTAAATCTAGACTTACAAGAGAACGACCATAAAGTGCCCGAGGCAGCAATATCCCCTTGGAGACAAATCGGCTGGAGGACGATGTATTGAATCTCGACGCAATTTGAGTGTTCCATCGGCATTAGGAGGCCCTGAACGTTAAAATTAACTATCATTCTGGCGTCGGATTCGATAATCTAAACTCACAGGAGAACGAACATAAGGTGCCCGAGGCAGCAATAGACCCTTGGAGACAAGTCGGCTGGAGGCCGATGTATTGAATCTCGACGCAATTTGAGTGTTCCATCGTCATTAGAAGGCCCTGAACGTTACAATTGACTATCAGTTTTGCGTCGGATTCGAAAATCTAGACTCACAGGAGAACGACCATCAGGTGCCCGAGGCAGCAATAGACCCCTGGTGACAAGTCGGCTGGAGGCCGATGTATTGAATCTCGACGCAATTTGAGTGTTCCATCGTCATTAGAAGGCCCTGAACGTTACAATTAACTATAATTTTGGCGTCGGCTTCGATAATCTAAACTCACAGGGGAACGACCATAAAGTGCCCGCGGCAGCATTAGACCCTTGGAGACAAGTCGGCTGGAGGACGATGTATTGGATCGCGACGCAATTTGAGTGTTCCATCGTCATTAGGAGGCCCTGAATGTTACAATTAACTATCAGTTTTTCGTCGGATTCGAAAATCTAGACTCACAGGAGAAAGATCATATTGTGCCCGAGACAGCAATATCCCCTTGGAGACAAGTCGGCTGGAGGACGATGTATTGAATCTCGACGCAATTTGAGAGTTCCATCGTCATTAGGCGGCCGTGAACGTTACAATTAAATATCATTTTGGCGTCGGATTCGATAATCTAGACTTACAAGAGAACGACCATAAAGTGCCCGAGGCAGCATTAGACCCTTGGAGACAAGTCGGCTGGAGGACGATGTATTGGATCGCGACGCAATTTGAGTGTTCCATCGTCATTAGGAGGCGCTGAACGTTACAATTCACTATCATTTTTGCGTCGGATTCGAAAATCTAGACTCACAGGAGAAGGACAATGTGGTGCCCGAGGCAGCGATATCCCCTTGGAGACAAGTCGGCTGGAGGCCGATGTATTGAATCTCGACGCAATTTGAGTGTTCCATCGTCATTAGAAGGCCCTGAACGTTACAATTAACTATCATTTTTGCGTCGGATACGAAAATCTAGACTCACAGGAGAACGACCATAAGGTGCCCGAGGCAGCAATAGACCCTTGGAGACAAGTCGGCTGGAGGACGATGGATTGAATCTCGACGCAACTTGAGAGTTCCATCGTCATTAGGCGGCCCTGAACGTTACAATTAACTATCATTTTGGCGTCGGATTCGTAAATCTAGACTTACAAGAGAACGACCATAAAGTGCCCGAGGCAGCATTAGACCCTTGGAGACAAGTCGGCTGGAGGACGATGTATTGGATCGCGACGCAATTTGAGTGTTCCATCGTCATTAGGAGGCCCTGAATGTTACAATTACCTATCAGTTTTTCGTCGGATTCGAAAATCTAGACTCACAGCAGACGAACCATTTGGTGCCCGAGGCAGCAATATCCCCTTGGAGACAAATCGGCTGGAGGACGATGTATTGAATCTCGACGCAATTTGAGTGTTCCATCGGCGTTAGGAGGCCCTGAACGTTAAAATTAACTATCATTCTTGCGTCGGATTCGATAATCTAAACTCACAGGAGAACGAACATAAGGTGCCCGAGGCAGCAATAGACCCTTGGAGACAAGTCGGCTGGAGGCCGATGTATTGAATCTCGACGCAATTTGAGTGTTCCATCGTCATTAGAAGGCCCTGAACGTTACAATTAACTATCATTTTTGCGTCGGATTCGAAAATCTAGACTCACAGGAGAGCGACCATCGGGTGCCCGAGGCAGCAATAGACCCCTGGTGACAAGTCGGCTGGAGGCCGATGTATTGAATCTCGACGCAATTTGAGTGTTCCATCGTCATTAGAAGGCCCTGAACGTTACAATTCACTATCATTTTTGCGTCGGATTCGAAAATCTAGACTCACAGGAGAAAGATCATATTGTGCCCGAGACAGCAATATCCCCGTGGAGACAAGTCGGCTGGAGGACGATGTATTGAATCTCGACGCAATTTGAGAGTTCCATCGTCATTAGAAGGCCCTGAACGTTACAATTAACTATCATTTTTGCGTCGGATTCGAAAATCTAGACTCACAGGAGAACGACCATAAGGTGCCCGAGGCAGCAATAGACCCTTGGTGACAAGTCGGCTGGAGGCCGATGTATTGAATCTCGACGCAATTTGAGTGTTCCATCGTCATTAGAAGGCCCTGAACGTTACAATTAACTATCATTTTTGCGTCGGATACGAAAATCTAGACTCACAGGAGAACGACCATAAGGTGCCCGAGGCAGCAATAGACCCTTGGAGACAAGTTGGCTGGAGGACGATGTATTGAATCTCGACGCAATTTGAGTGTTCCATCGTCATTAGAAGGCCCTGAACGTTACAATTAACTATCATTTTGGCGTCGGATTCGATAATCTAAAATCACAGGGGAACGACCATAAAGTGCCCGCGGCAGCATTAGACCCTTGGAGACAAGTCGGCTGGAGGACGATGTATTGGATCGCGACGCAATTTGAGTGTTCCATCAGCATTAGGAGGCCCTGAATGTTACAATTAACTATCAGTTTTTCGTCGGATTCGAAAATCTAAACTCACAGGAGAACGACCATAAGGTGCCCGAGGCTGCAATAGACCGTTGGAGACAAGTCGGCTGGAGGCCGATGTATTGAATCTCGACGCAATTTGAGTGTTCCATCGTCATTACAAGGCCCTGAACCTTACAATTAACTATCAGTTTCGCGTCGGATTCGAAAATCTACTCACAGGAGAAGTTCATACTGTGCTCGAGAGAGCAATATACCCCTTGGAGACAAATCGGCTGGAGGACGATGTATTGAATCTCGACGCAATTTGAGTCTTCTATCGTCATTAGGAGGCCCTGAACGTTAAAATTAACTATCATTTTTGCGTCGGATTCGAAAATCTAGACTCACAGGAGAAGGATCATATTGTGCCCGAGACAGCATTATCCCCTTGGAGACAAGTCGGCTGGAGGACGATGTATTGAATCTCGACGCAATTTAGTGTTCCATCGGCATTAGGAGGCCCTGAACGTTAAAATTAACTATCAGTTTTGCGTCGGATTCGAAAATCTAGACTCACAGGAGAACGACCATCAGGTGCCCGAGGCAGCAATAGACCCCTGGCGACAAGTCGGCTGGAGGACGATGTATTGAATCTCGACGCAACTTGAGAGTTCCATCGTCATTAAAAAGCCCTGAACGTTACAATTAACTATCATTTTTGCGTCGGATTCGAAAATCTAGACTCACAGGAGAACGACCATAAGGTGCCCGAGGCAGCAATAGACCCTTGGAGACAAGTCGGCTGGAGGACGATGTATTGGATCGCGACGCAATTTGAGTCTTCTATCGTCATTAGGAGGCGGTGAACGTTACAATTCACTATCATTTTTGCGTCGGATTCGAAAATCTGGACTCACAGGAGAAGGACCATGTGGTGCCCGAGGCAGCGATATCCCCTTGGAGACAAGTCGGCTGGAGGCCGATGTATTGAATCTCGACGCAATTTGAGTGTTCCATCGTCATTAGAAGGCCCTGAACGTTACAATTAACTATCATTTTTGCGTCGGATACGAAAATCTAGACTCACAGGAGAACGACCATAAGGTGCCCGAGGCAGCAATAGACCCTTGGAGACAAGTCGGCTGGAGGACGATGTATTGAATCTCGACGCAACTTGAGAGTTCCATCGTCATTAGGCGGCCCTGAACGTTACAATTAACTATCATTTTGGCGTCGGATTCGTAAATCTAGACTTACAAGAGAACGACCATAAAGTGCCCGAGGCAGCATTAGACCCTTGGAGACAAGTCGGCTGGAGGACGATGTATTGGACCGCGACGCAATTTGAGTGTTCCATCGTCATTAGGAGGCCCTGAATGTTACAATTACCTATCAGTTTTTCGTCGGATTCGAAAATCTAGACTCACAGCAGACGAACCATTTGGTGCCCGAGGCAGCAATATCCCCTTGGAGACAAATCGGCTGGAGGACGATGTATTGAATCTCGACGCAATTTGAGTGTTCCATCGGCATTAGGAGGCCCTGAACGTTAAAATTAACTATCATTCTGGCGTCGGATTCGATAATCTAAACTCACAGGAGAACGAACATAAGGTGCCCGAGGCAGCAATAGACCCTTGGAGACAAGTCGGTTGGAGGCCGATGTATTGAATCTCGACGCAATTTGAGTGTTCCATCGTCATTAGAAGGCCCTGAACGTTACAATTGACTATCAGTTTTGCGTCGGATTCGAAAATCTAGACTCACAGGAGAACGACCATCAGGTGCCCGAGGCAGCAATAGACCCCTGGTGACAAGTCGGCTGGAGGCCGATGTATTGAATCTCGACGCAATTTGAGTGTTCCATCGTCATTAGAAGGCCCTGAACGTTACAATTAACTATAATTTTGGCGTCGGCTTCGATAATCTAAACTCACAGGGGAACGACCATAAAGTGCCCGCGGCAGCATTAGACCCTTGGAGACAAGTCGGCTGGAGGACGATGTATTGGATCGCGACGCAATTTGAGTGTTCCATCGTCATTAGGAGGCCCTGAATGTTACAATTAACTATCAGTTTTTCGTCGGATTCGAAAATCTAAACTCACAGGAGAACGACCATAAGGTGCCCGAGGCAGCAATAGACTGTTGGAGACAAGTCGGCTGGAGGCCGATGTATTGAATCTCGACGCAATTTGAGTGTTCCATCGTCATTACAAGGCCCTGAACCTTGCAATTAACTATAAGTTTCGCGTCGGATTCGAAAATCTACTCACAGGAGAAGTTCATACGGTGCTCGAGACAGCAATATACCCCTTGGAGACAAATCGGCTGGAGGACGATGTATTGAATCTCGACGCAATTTGAGTCTTCTATCGTCATTAGAAGGCCCTGAACGTTACAATTCACTATCATTTTTGCGTCGGATTCGAAAATCTAGACTCACAGGAGAAAGATCATATTGTGCCCGAGACAGCAATATCCCCTTGGAGACAAGTCGGCTGGAGGACGATGTATTGAATCTCGACGCAATTTGAGAGTTCCATCGTCATTAGGCGGCCGTGAACGTTACAATTAACTATCATTTTGGCGTCGGATTCGATAATCTAGACTTACAAGAGAACGACCATAAAGTGCCCGAGGCAGCATTAGACCCTTGGAGACAAGTCGGCTGGAGGACGATGTATTGGATCGCGACGCAATTTGAGTGTTCCATCGTCATTAGGAGGCGCTGAACGTTACAATTCACTATCATTTTTGCGTCGGATTCGAAAATCTAGACTCACAGGAGAAGGACAATGTGGTGCCCGAGGCAGCGATATCCCCTTGGAGACAAGTCGGCTGGAGGCCGATGTATTGAATCTCGACGCAATTTGAGTGTTCCATCGTCATTAGAAGGCCCTGAACGTTACAATTAACTATCATTTTTGCGTCGGATACGAAAATCTAGACTCACAGGAGAACGACCATAAGGTGCCCGAGGCAGCAATAGACCCTTGGAGACAAGTCGGCTGGAGGACGATGGATTGAATCTCGACGCAACTTGAGAGTTCCATCGTCATTAGGCGGCCCTGAACGTTACAATTAACTATCATTTTTCGTCGGATTCGTAAATCTAGACTTACAAGAGAACGACCATAAAGTGCCCGAGGCAGCATTAGACCCTTGGAGACAAGTCGGCTGGAGGACGATGTATTGGATCGCGACGCAATTTGAGTGTTCCATCGTCATTAGGAGGCCCTGAATGTTACAATTACCTATCAGTTTTTCGTCGGATTCGAAAATCTAGACTCACAGCAGACGAACCATTTGGTGCCCGAGGCAGCAATATCCCCTTGGAGACAAATCGGCTGGAGGACGATGTATTGAATCTCGACGCAATTTGAGTGTTCCATCGGCATTAGGAGGCCCTGAACGTTAAAATTAACTATCATTCTTGCGTCGGATTCGATAATCTAAACTCACAGGAGAACGAACATAAGGTGCCCGAGGCAGCAATAGACCCTTGGAGACAAGTCGGCTGGTGGCCGATGTATTGAATCTCGACGCAATTTGAGTGTTCCATCGTCATTAGAAGGCCCTGAACGTTACAATTAACTATCATTTTTGCGTCGGATTCGAAAATCTAGACTCACAGGAGAGCGACCATCGGGTGCCCGAGGCAGCAATAGACCCCTGGTGACAAGTCGGCTGGAGGCCGATGTATTGAATCTCGACGCAATTTGAGTGTTCCATCGTCATTAGAAGGCCCTGAACGTTACAATTCACTATCATTTTTGCGTCGGATTCGAAAATCTAGACTCACAGGAGAAAGATCATATTGTGCCCGAGACAGCAATATCCCCTTGGAGACAAGTCGGCTGGAGGACGATGTATTGAATCTCGACGCAATTTGAGAGTTCCATCGTCATTAGAAGGCCCTGAACGTTACAATTAACGATCATTTTTGCGTCGGATTCGAAAATCTAGACTCACAGGAGAACGACCATAAGGTGCCCGAGGCAGCAATAGACCCTTGGTGACAAGTCGGCTGGAGGCCGATGTATTGAATCTCGACGCAATTTGAGTGTTCCATCGTCATTAGAAGGCCCTGAACGTTACAATTAACTATCATTTTTGCGTCGGATACGAAAATCTAGACTCACAGGAGAACGACCATAAGGTGCCCGAGGCAGCAATAGACCCTTGGAGACAAGTTGGCTGGAGGACGATGTATTTAATCTCGACGCAATTTGAGTGTTCCATCGTCATTAGAAGGCCCTGAACGTTACAATTAACTATCATTTTGGCGTCGGATTCGATAATCTAAAATCACAGGGGAACGACCATAAAG
>NW_025726245.1:0-104482 GCF_021461395.2 Schistocerca americana
TTACGCCGTTAATTCAGCCATGATGTACAGCAAATTAAATGCCCCAGGTGAGGATCGAACTCACGACCTTAAGATTATGAGACTTACGCGCTGCCCACTGCGCTACCGAGGCACGTTTGCGACCAACGTCCCAGGAAACTTGGTAAGCCTCGCATATTAGAGATAGACAGTTTGCGCTTTCTCAAGAATCTGTTGTGTTGCTACACGTGCTTTCCCGAATTGCTAGATTAAACTGCTGCCGCGGCTCTTCCAACGGAAAGCAGCACTGCCTGAGGTTACAGTACATCGCCCTTGCGGCACCTGAACACAGCGGCCTGTAGGGCCAGGCTGACGCTAGAGTTCAGATATAGCACGCGTCCGTCCAAGTACGGTCTCTTGCGTGCTGCGTGTTTGGTTCTTCTCACAGCGAATCCTGCTATACATTCCTGAGGCTGACGCAGCTCAAACGAGCAATCGGCGCGGCAGCATTATAGCGAGAACAGCAAAACGATGCATCGGCCGGGAATCGAACCCGGGCCGCCCGCGTGGTAGGCGAACAACCTGCCGCTTTTTTTGTTGTTGTTCTCATTTTTTTAGTTGCATTTGTTGGGGGCGGTCGACCGTGCTTCCCGAGCATATTCCAGAGTAGCTGTCTGCAGGGAAAGTGGGATTGCCACCCAACGACGCCGGATACAACCGAAAAAAGTGCTACACACGCGGAGTCCCCCACTACACTGCCTTAAAGCGACCGCTCATCACTATCGTGTGAGTAACCTTGCGGCCGCGGCGACGAGTCTTGCCCAAAGACGCAGCGTGCGTGGAGGCGCTGCCCGAACGCGTGTGGATGCACCCTCCTACCTCGTAAAGCGCCTACAGCTACTATCACCGTGGGCCGCTGCCGGCGGGCGGGAAGCCGACACAGCGCGGCGTTACGAGCATCGGCTGTGCGGTGGTGGTGTAATGGTGAGCATAGTTGCCTTCCAAGCAGTTGATCCGGGTTCGATTCCCGGCCACCGCAACGGGCGCAAATTTTTACGTATGAGTATGTGAGCCACGTGCTGTTAAATTAACGTTTTCTTTCCGTCGTTGCTCCACGCAGGCCATCCTGTAGTATGTCCCGACTTGTCCCGACTTTGCTCGGCTGACGCGAAAGCTGACGCTTGGAATTCGCCCTTATCAAGAGGACAGGCGATATAAACGGCTGTGAGAGGTGAGGTGTAGCGAAGTACCAAAACGACAGGCAAACTGCGAAATTTTCTGCTCCTTCTTCTTAAACAAAAAAATAAAAAAGAGAGACGCAGTCGGTAGGACTCGAACCTACGCTCCCAGAGGGAATCTGATTTCTAGTCAGACGCCTTAACCACTCGGCCACGACTGCTCGCAGCCAAAAGTTCCCTCGAATCGTGAAAACTCAAACCGTTCTGCGCAGTATGTTGACAGGAAACGAACTCCGTGCACTGATTACGACAGGGCTACCAGCGCTACGAGACGAGCCATTACGGAAGCGTTAAAATCTTCGCCCGGACAGGGACTCGAACCCTGGACCCTTAGGTTAAAAGCCTAATGCTCTACCGACTGAGCTATCCGGGCTCACACTTGTTGTGGGATGGAGCAGCTGCAGGCAATGTGAATAACTGGAACGCGTAATTGCTGGCTTCTGGCGCAACTGGCGACTTCACCGACTTGCCACTGACGCTGGTAGCAGCCCAACAGGGGACCAGTGCCTCTTCTCCCTTTATCCCGGTGCTGACAGTAATTGCATCTCGTGCCTGTTTTCCCCGATTACGCTCGGTTGAAGCTCCGGAAGGAGGGCGACAAACGAGGGTTGGAGGGCCAAAACATGGAGGGTCGTGTGCGCAAAAACTTCCCTTCCGGTACCGGGAATCGAACCCGGGCCTCCTGGGTGAAAGCCAGGTATCCTAGCCACTAGACCACACCGGATTTGCTCGTTAAGTGTCAGGTTAACTCCCTCTCCTCTGGCATTTCGCGCTGAATCCGGACTCAGTGGTGTTCTCTGTTTGCGAGCATATTTGCGCGTACAGACTGGCATGGCGCACAGCTCGAAACTGACTATTCATTGCTGTTTGCATCATATTTTACTCATAACAGGGGAGGAGAAAGGTCAAAGCTGTACCTTGCCATAGCTGGATGTAAACATTTTGACGCTGAGGCGTGGACTCCTTGTGGATAACAAACGACAATTCAGTTCGTTCCCTAGCAACAGCAACGCCGTTAATTCAGCCATGATGTACAGCAAATTAAATGCCCCAGGTGAGGATCGAACTCACGACCTTAAGATTATGAGACTTACGCGCTGCCCACTGCGCTACCGAGGCACGTTTGCGACCAACGTCCCAGGAAACTTGGTAAGCCTCGCATATTAGAGATAGACAGTTTGCGCTTTCTCAAGAATCTGTTGTGTTGCTACACGTGCTTTCCCGAATTGCTAGATTAAACTGCTGCCGCGGCTCTTCCAACGGAAAGCAGCACTGCCTGAGGTTACAGTACATCGCCCTTGCGGCACCTGAACACAGCGGCCTGTAGGGCCAGGCTGACGCTAGAGTTCAGATATAGCACGCGTCCGTCCAAGTACGGTCTCTTGCGTGCTGCGTGTTTGGTTCTTCTCACAGCGAATCCTGCTATACATTCCTGAGGCTGACGCAGCTCAAACGAGCAATCGGCGCGGCAGCATTATAGCGAGAACAGCAAAACGATGCATCGGCCGGGAATCGAACCCGGGCCGCCCGCGTGGTAGGCGAACAACCTGCCGCTTTTTTTGTTGTTGTTCTCATTTTTTTAGTTGCATTTGTTGGGGGCGGTCGACCGTGCTTCCCGAGCATATTCCAGAGTAGCTGTCTGCAGGGAAAGTGGGATTGCCACCCAACGACGCCGGATACAACCGAAAAAAGTGCTACACACGCGGAGTCCCCCACTACACTGCCTTAAAGCGACCGCTCATCACTATCGTGTGAGTAACCTTGCGGCCGCGGCGACGAGTCTTGCCCAAAGACGCAGCGTGCGTGGAGGCGCTGCCCGAACGCGTGTGGATGCACCCTCCTACCTCGTAAAGCGCCTACAGCTACTATCACCGTGGGCCGCTGCCGGCGGGCGGGAAGCCGACACAGCGCGGCGTTACGAGCATCGGCTGTGCGGTGGTGGTGTAATGGTGAGCATAGTTGCCTTCCAAGCAGTTGATCCGGGTTCGATTCCCGGCCACCGCAACGGGCGCAAATTTTTACGTATGAGTATGTGAGCCACGTGCTGTTAAATTAACGTTTTCTTTCCGTCGTTGCTCCACGCAGGCCATCCTGTAGTATGTCCCGACTTGTCCCGACTTTGCTCGGCTGACGCGAAAGCTGACGCTTGGAATTCGCCCTTATCAAGAGGACAGGCGATATAAACGGCTGTGAGAGGTGAGGTGTAGCGAAGTACCAAAACGACAGGCAAACTGCGAAATTTTCTGCTCCTTCTTCTTAAACAAAAAAATAAAAAAGAGAGACGCAGTCGGTAGGACTCGAACCTACGCTCCCAGAGGGAATCTGATTTCTAGTCAGACGCCTTAACCACTCGGCCACGACTGCTCGCAGCCAAAAGTTCCCTCGAATCGTGAAAACTCAAACCGTTCTGCGCAGTATGTTGACAGGAAACGAACTCCGTGCACTGATTACGACAGGGCTACCAGCGCTACGAGACGAGCCATTACGGAAGCGTTAAAATCTTCGCCCGGACAGGGACTCGAACCCTGGACCCTTAGGTTAAAAGCCTAATGCTCTACCGACTGAGCTATCCGGGCTCACACTTGTTGTGGGATGGAGCAGCTGCAGGCAATGTGAATAACTGGAACGCGTAATTGCTGGCTTCTGGCGCAACTGGCGACTTCACCGACTTGCCACTGACGCTGGTAGCAGCCCAACAGGGGACCAGTGCCTCTTCTCCCTTTATCCCGGTGCTGACAGTAATTGCATCTCGTGCCTGTTTTCCCCGATTACGCTCGGTTGAAGCTCCGGAAGGAGGGCGACAAACGAGGGTTGGAGGGCCAAAACATGGAGGGTCGTGTGCGCAAAAACTTCCCTTCCGGTACCGGGAATCGAACCCGGGCCTCCTGGGTGAAAGCCAGGTATCCTAGCCACTAGACCACACCGGATTTGCTCGTTAAGTGTCAGGTTAACTCCCTCTCCTCTGGCATTTCGCGCTGAATCCGGACTCAGTGGTGTTCTCTGTTTGCGAGCATATTTGCGCGTACAGACTGGCATGGCGCACAGCTCGAAACTGACTATTCATTGCTGTTTGCATCATATTTTACTCATAACAGGGGAGGAGAAAGGTCAAAGCTGTACCTTGCCATAGCTGGATGTAAACATTTTGACGCTGAGGCGTGGACTCCTTGTGGATAACAAACGACAATTCAGTTCGTTCCCTAGCAACAGCAACGCCGTTAATTCAGCCATGATGTACAGCAAATTAAATGCCCCAGGTGAGGATCGAACTCACGACCTTAAGATTATGAGACTTACGCGCTGCCCACTGCGCTACCGAGGCACGTTTGCGACCAACGTCCCAGGAAACTTGGTAAGTCTCGCATATTAGAGATAGACAGTTTGCGCTTTCTCAAGAATCTGTTGTGTTGCTACACGTGCTTTCCCGAATTGCTAGATTAAACTGCTGCCGCGGCTCTTCCAACGGAAAGCAGCACTGCCTGAGGTTACAGTACATCGCCCTTGCGGCACCTGAACACAGCGGCCTGTAGGGCCAGGCTGACGCTAGAGTTCAGATATAGCACGCGTCCGTCCAAGTACGGTCTCTTGCGTGCTGCGTGTTTGGTTCTTCTCACAGCGAATCCTGCTATACATTCCTGAGGCTGACGCAGCTCAAACGAGCAATCGGCGCGGCAGCATTATAGCGAGAACAGCAAAACGATGCATCGGCCGGGAATCGAACCCGGGCCGCCCGCGTGGTAGGCGAACAACCTGCCGCTTTTTTTGTTGTTGTTCTCATTTTTTTAGTTGCATTTGTTGGGGGCGGTCGACCGTGCTTCCCGAGCATATTCCAGAGTAGCTGTCTGCAGGGAAAGTGGGATTGCCACCCAACGACGCCGGATACAACCGAAAAAAGTGCTACACACGCGGAGTCCCCCACTACACTGCCTTAAAGCGACCGCTCATCACTATCGTGTGAGTAACCTTGCGGCCGCGGCGACGAGTCTTGCCCAAAGACGCAGCGTGCGTGGAGGCGCTGCCCGAACGCGTGTGGATGCACCCTCCTACCTCGTAAAGCGCCTACAGCTACTATCACCGTGGGCCGCTGCCGGCGGGCGGGAAGCCGACACAGCGCGGCGTTACGAGCATCGGCTGTGCGGTGGTGGTGTAATGGTGAGCATAGTTGCCTTCCAAGCAGTTGATCCGGGTTCGATTCCCGGCCACCGCAACGGGCGCAAATTTTTACGTATGAGTATGTGAGCCACGTGCTGTTAAATTAACGTTTTCTTTCCGTCGTTGCTCCACGCAGGCCATCCTGTAGTATGTCCCGACTTGTCCCGACTTTGCTCGGCTGACGCGAAAGCTGACGCTTGGAATTCGCCCTTATCAAGAGGACAGGCGATATAAACGGCTGTGAGAGGTGAGGTGTAGCGAAGTACCAAAACGACAGGCAAACTGCGAAATTTTCTGCTCCTTCTTCTTAAACAAAAAAATAAAAAAGAGAGACGCAGTCGGTAGGACTCGAACCTACGCTCCCAGAGGGAATCTGATTTCTAGTCAGACGCCTTAACCACTCGGCCACGACTGCTCGCAGCCAAAAGTTCCCTCGAATCGTGAAAACTCAAACCGTTCTGCGCAGTATGTTGACAGGAAACGAACTCCGTGCACTGATTACGACAGGGCTACCAGCGCTACGAGACGAGCCATTACGGAAGCGTTAAAATCTTCGCCCGGACAGGGACTCGAACCCTGGACCCTTAGGTTAAAAGCCTAATGCTCTACCGACTGAGCTATCCGGGCTCACACTTGTTGTGGGATGGAGCAGCTGCAGGCAATGTGAATAACTGGAACGCGTAATTGCTGGCTTCTGGCGCAACTGGCGACTTCACCGACTTGCCACTGACGCTGGTAGCAGCCCAACAGGGGACCAGTGCCTCTTCTCCCTTTATCCCGGTGCTGACAGTAATTGCATCTCGTGCCTGTTTTCCCCGATTACGCTCGGTTGAAGCTCCGGAAGGAGGGCGACAAACGAGGGTTGGAGGGCCAAAACATGGAGGGTCGTGTGCGCAAAAACTTCCCTTCCGGTACCGGGAATCGAACCCGGGCCTCCTGGGTGAAAGCCAGGTATCCTAGCCACTAGACCACACCGGATTTGCTCGTTAAGTGTCAGGTTAACTCCCTCTCCTCTGGCATTTCGCGCTGAATCCGGACTCAGTGGTGTTCTCTGTTTGCGAGCATATTTGCGCGTACAGACTGGCATGGCGCACAGCTCGAAACTGACTATTCATTGCTGTTTGCATCATATTTTACTCATAACAGGGGAGGAGAAAGGTCAAAGCTGTACCTTGCCATAGCTGGATGTAAACATTTTGACGCTGAGGCGTGGACTCCTTGTGGATAACAAACGACAATTCAGTTCGTTCCTAGCAACAGCAACGCCGTTAATTCAGCCATGATGTACAGCAAATTAAATGCCCCAGGTGAGGATCGAACTCACGACCTTAAGATTATGAGACTTACGCGCTGCCCACTGCGCTACCGAGGCACGTTTGCGACCAACGTCCCAGGAAACTTGGTAAGTCTCGCATATTAGAGATAGACAGTTTGCGCTTTCTCAAGAATCTGTTGTGTTGCTACACGTGCTTTCCCGAATTGCTAGATTAAACTGCTGCCGCGGCTCTTCCAACGGAAAGCAGCACTGCCTGAGGTTACAGTACATCGCCCTTGCGGCACCTGAACACAGCGGCCTGTAGGGCCAGGCTGACGCTAGAGTTCAGATATAGCACGCGTCCGTCCAAGTACGGTCTCTTGCGTGCTGCGTGTTTGGTTCTTCTCACAGCGAATCCTGCTATACATTCCTGAGGCTGACGCAGCTCAAACGAGCAATCGGCGCGGCAGCATTATAGCGAGAACAGCAAAACGATGCATCGGCCGGGAATCGAACCCGGGCCGCCCGCGTGGTAGGCGAACAACCTGCCGCTTTTTTTGTTGTTGTTCTCATTTTTTTAGTTGCATTTGTTGGGGGCGGTCGACCGTGCTTCCCGAGCATATTCCAGAGTAGCTGTCTGCAGGGAAAGTGGGATTGCCACCCAACGACGCCGGATACAACCGAAAAAAGTGCTACACACGCGGAGTCCCCCACTACACTGCCTTAAAGCGACCGCTCATCACTATCGTGTGAGTAACCTTGCGGCCGCGGCGACGAGTCTTGCCCAAAGACGCAGCGTGCGTGGAGGCGCTGCCCGAACGCGTGTGGATGCACCCTCCTACCTCGTAAAGCGCCTACAGCTACTATCACCGTGGGCCGCTGCCGGCGGGCGGGAAGCCGACACAGCGCGGCGTTACGAGCATCGGCTGTGCGGTGGTGGTGTAATGGTGAGCATAGTTGCCTTCCAAGCAGTTGATCCGGGTTCGATTCCCGGCCACCGCAACGGGCGCAAATTTTTACGTATGAGTATGTGAGCCACGTGCTGTTAAATTAACGTTTTCTTTCCGTCGTTGCTCCACGCAGGCCATCCTGTAGTATGTCCCGACTTGTCCCGACTTTGCTCGGCTGACGCGAAAGCTGACGCTTGGAATTCGCCCTTATCAAGAGGACAGGCGATATAAACGGCTGTGAGAGGTGAGGTGTAGCGAAGTACCAAAACGACAGGCAAACTGCGAAATTTTCTGCTCCTTCTTCTTAAACAAAAAAATAAAAAAGAGAGACGCAGTCGGTAGGACTCGAACCTACGCTCCCAGAGGGAATCTGATTTCTAGTCAGACGCCTTAACCACTCGGCCACGACTGCTCGCAGCCAAAAGTTCCCTCGAATCGTGAAAACTCAAACCGTTCTGCGCAGTATGTTGACAGGAAACGAACTCCGTGCACTGATTACGACAGGGCTACCAGCGCTACGAGACGAGCCATTACGGAAGCGTTAAAATCTTCGCCCGGACAGGGACTCGAACCCTGGACCCTTAGGTTAAAAGCCTAATGCTCTACCGACTGAGCTATCCGGGCTCACACTTGTTGTGGGATGGAGCAGCTGCAGGCAATGTGAATAACTGGAACGCGTAATTGCTGGCTTCTGGCGCAACTGGCGACTTCACCGACTTGCCACTGACGCTGGTAGCAGCCCAACAGGGGACCAGTGCCTCTTCTCCCTTTATCCCGGTGCTGACAGTAATTGCATCTCGTGCCTGTTTTCCCCGATTACGCTCGGTTGAAGCTCCGGAAGGAGGGCGACAAACGAGGGTTGGAGGGCCAAAACATGGAGGGTCGTGTGCGCAAAAACTTCCCTTCCGGTACCGGGAATCGAACCCGGGCCTCCTGGGTGAAAGCCAGGTATCCTAGCCACTAGACCACACCGGATTTGCTCGTTAAGTGTCAGGTTAACTCCCTCTCCTCTGGCATTTCGCGCTGAATCCGGACTCAGTGGTGTTCTCTGTTTGCGAGCATATTTGCGCGTACAGACTGGCATGGCGCACAGCTCGAAACTGACTATTCATTGCTGTTTGCATCATATTTTACTCATAACAGGGGAGGAGAAAGGTCAAAGCTGTACCTTGCCATAGCTGGATGTAAACATTTTGACGCTGAGGCGTGGACTCCTTGTGGATAACAAACGACAATTCAGTTCGTTCCCTAGCAACAGCAACGCCGTTAATTCAGCCATGATGTACAGCAAATTAAATGCCCCAGGTGAGGATCGAACTCACGACCTTAAGATTATGAGACTTACGCGCTGCCCACTGCGCTACCGAGGCACGTTTGCGACCAACGTCCCAGGAAACTTGGTAAGCCTCGCATATTAGAGATAGACAGTTTGCGCTTTCTCAAGAATCTGTTGTGTTGCTACACGTGCTTTCCCGAATTGCTAGATTAAACTGCTGCCGCGGCTCTTCCAACGGAAAGCAGCACTGCCTGAGGTTACAGTACATCGCCCTTGCGGCACCTGAACACAGCGGCCTGTAGGGCCAGGCTGACGCTAGAGTTCAGATATAGCACGCGTCCGTCCAAGTACGGTCTCTTGCGTGCTGCGTGTTTGGTTCTTCTCACAGCGAATCCTGCTATACATTCCTGAGGCTGACGCAGCTCAAACGAGCAATCGGCGCGGCAGCATTATAGCGAGAACAGCAAAACGATGCATCGGCCGGGAATCGAACCCGGGCCGCCCGCGTGGTAGGCGAACAACCTGCCGCTTTTTTTGTTGTTGTTCTCATTTTTTTAGTTGCATTTGTTGGGGGCGGTCGACCGTGCTTCCCGAGCATATTCCAGAGTAGCTGTCTGCAGGGAAAGTGGGATTGCCACCCAACGACGCCGGATACAACCGAAAAAAGTGCTACACACGCGGAGTCCCCCACTACACTGCCTTAAAGCGACCGCTCATCACTATCGTGTGAGTAACCTTGCGGCCGCGGCGACGAGTCTTGCCCAAAGACGCAGCGTGCGTGGAGGCGCTGCCCGAACGCGTGTGGATGCACCCTCCTACCTCGTAAAGCGCCTACAGCTACTATCACCGTGGGCCGCTGCCGGCGGGCGGGAAGCCGACACAGCGCGGCGTTACGAGCATCGGCTGTGCGGTGGTGGTGTAATGGTGAGCATAGTTGCCTTCCAAGCAGTTGATCCGGGTTCGATTCCCGGCCACCGCAACGGGCGCAAATTTTTACGTATGAGTATGTGAGCCACGTGCTGTTAAATTAACGTTTTCTTTCCGTCGTTGCTCCACGCAGGCCATCCTGTAGTATGTCCCGACTTGTCCCGACTTTGCTCGGCTGACGCGAAAGCTGACGCTTGGAATTCGCCCTTATCAAGAGGACAGGCGATATAAACGGCTGTGAGAGGTGAGGTGTAGCGAAGTACCAAAACGACAGGCAAACTGCGAAATTTTCTGCTCCTTCTTCTTAAACAAAAAAATAAAAAAGAGAGACGCAGTCGGTAGGACTCGAACCTACGCTCCCAGAGGGAATCTGATTTCTAGTCAGACGCCTTAACCACTCGGCCACGACTGCTCGCAGCCAAAAGTTCCCTCGAATCGTGAAAACTCAAACCGTTCTGCGCAGTATGTTGACAGGAAACGAACTCCGTGCACTGATTACGACAGGGCTACCAGCGCTACGAGACGAGCCATTACGGAAGCGTTAAAATCTTCGCCCGGACAGGGACTCGAACCCTGGACCCTTAGGTTAAAAGCCTAATGCTCTACCGACTGAGCTATCCGGGCTCACACTTGTTGTGGGATGGAGCAGCTGCAGGCAATGTGAATAACTGGAACGCGTAATTGCTGGCTTCTGGCGCAACTGGCGACTTCACCGACTTGCCACTGACGCTGGTAGCAGCCCAACAGGGGACCAGTGCCTCTTCTCCCTTTATCCCGGTGCTGACAGTAATTGCATCTCGTGCCTGTTTTCCCCGATTACGCTCGGTTGAAGCTCCGGAAGGAGGGCGACAAACGAGGGTTGGAGGGCCAAAACATGGAGGGTCGTGTGCGCAAAAACTTCCCTTCCGGTACCGGGAATCGAACCCGGGCCTCCTGGGTGAAAGCCAGGTATCCTAGCCACTAGACCACACCGGATTTGCTCGTTAAGTGTCAGGTTAACTCCCTCTCCTCTGGCATTTCGCGCTGAATCCGGACTCAGTGGTGTTCTCTGTTTGCGAGCATATTTGCGCGTACAGACTGGCATGGCGCACAGCTCGAAACTGACTATTCATTGCTGTTTGCATCATATTTTACTCATAACAGGGGAGGAGAAAGGTCAAAGCTGTACCTTGCCATAGCTGGATGTAAACATTTTGACGCTGAGGCGTGGACTCCTTGTGGATAACAAACGACAATTCAGTTCGTTCCCTAGCAACAGCAACGCCGTTAATTCAGCCATGATGTACAGCAAATTAAATGCCCCAGGTGAGGATCGAACTCACGACCTTAAGATTATGAGACTTACGCGCTGCCCACTGCGCTACCGAGGCACGTTTGCGACCAACGTCCCAGGAAACTTGGTAAGCCTCGCATATTAGAGATAGACAGTTTGCGCTTTCTCAAGAATCTGTTGTGTTGCTACACGTGCTTTCCCGAATTGCTAGATTAAACTGCTGCCGCGGCTCTTCCAACGGAAAGCAGCACTGCCTGAGGTTACAGTACATCGCCCTTGCGGCACCTGAACACAGCGGCCTGTAGGGCCAGGCTGACGCTAGAGTTCAGATATAGCACGCGTCCGTCCAAGTACGGTCTCTTGCGTGCTGCGTGTTTGGTTCTTCTCACAGCGAATCCTGCTATACATTCCTGAGGCTGACGCAGCTCAAACGAGCAATCGGCGCGGCAGCATTATAGCGAGAACAGCAAAACGATGCATCGGCCGGGAATCGAACCCGGGCCGCCCGCGTGGTAGGCGAACAACCTGCCGCTTTTTTTGTTGTTGTTCTCATTTTTTTAGTTGCATTTGTTGGGGGCGGTCGACCGTGCTTCCCGAGCATATTCCAGAGTAGCTGTCTGCAGGGAAAGTGGGATTGCCACCCAACGACGCCGGATACAACCGAAAAAAGTGCTACACACGCGGAGTCCCCCACTACACTGCCTTAAAGCGACCGCTCATCACTATCGTGTGAGTAACCTTGCGGCCGCGGCGACGAGTCTTGCCCAAAGACGCAGCGTGCGTGGAGGCGCTGCCCGAACGCGTGTGGATGCACCCTCCTACCTCGTAAAGCGCCTACAGCTACTATCACCGTGGGCCGCTGCCGGCGGGCGGGAAGCCGACACAGCGCGGCGTTACGAGCATCGGCTGTGCGGTGGTGGTGTAATGGTGAGCATAGTTGCCTTCCAAGCAGTTGATCCGGGTTCGATTCCCGGCCACCGCAACGGGCGCAAATTTTTACGTATGAGTATGTGAGCCACGTGCTGTTAAATTAACGTTTTCTTTCCGTCGTTGCTCCACGCAGGCCATCCTGTAGTATGTCCCGACTTGTCCCGACTTTGCTCGGCTGACGCGAAAGCTGACGCTTGGAATTCGCCCTTATCAAGAGGACAGGCGATATAAACGGCTGTGAGAGGTGAGGTGTAGCGAAGTACCAAAACGACAGGCAAACTGCGAAATTTTCTGCTCCTTCTTCTTAAACAAAAAAATAAAAAAGAGAGACGCAGTCGGTAGGACTCGAACCTACGCTCCCAGAGGGAATCTGATTTCTAGTCAGACGCCTTAACCACTCGGCCACGACTGCTCGCAGCCAAAAGTTCCCTCGAATCGTGAAAACTCAAACCGTTCTGCGCAGTATGTTGACAGGAAACGAACTCCGTGCACTGATTACGACAGGGCTACCAGCGCTACGAGACGAGCCATTACGGAAGCGTTAAAATCTTCGCCCGGACAGGGACTCGAACCCTGGACCCTTAGGTTAAAAGCCTAATGCTCTACCGACTGAGCTATCCGGGCTCACACTTGTTGTGGGATGGAGCAGCTGCAGGCAATGTGAATAACTGGAACGCGTAATTGCTGGCTTCTGGCGCAACTGGCGACTTCACCGACTTGCCACTGACGCTGGTAGCAGCCCAACAGGGGACCAGTGCCTCTTCTCCCTTTATCCCGGTGCTGACAGTAATTGCATCTCGTGCCTGTTTTCCCCGATTACGCTCGGTTGAAGCTCCGGAAGGAGGGCGACAAACGAGGGTTGGAGGGCCAAAACATGGAGGGTCGTGTGCGCAAAAACTTCCCTTCCGGTACCGGGAATCGAACCCGGGCCTCCTGGGTGAAAGCCAGGTATCCTAGCCACTAGACCACACCGGATTTGCTCGTTAAGTGTCAGGTTAACTCCCTCTCCTCTGGCATTTCGCGCTGAATCCGGACTCAGTGGTGTTCTCTGTTTGCGAGCATATTTGCGCGTACAGACTGGCATGGCGCACAGCTCGAAACTGACTATTCATTGCTGTTTGCATCATATTTTACTCATAACAGGGGAGGAGAAAGGTCAAAGCTGTACCTTGCCATAGCTGGATGTAAACATTTTGACGCTGAGGCGTGGACTCCTTGTGGATAACAAACGACAATTCAGTTCGTTCCCTAGCAACAGCAACGCCGTTAATTCAGCCATGTTGTACAGCAAATTAAATGCCCCAGGTGAGGATCGAACTCACGACCTTAAGATTATGAGACTTACGCGCTGCCCACTGCGCTACCGAGGCACGTTTGCGACCAACGTCCCAGGAAACTTGGTAAGTCTCGCATATTAGAGATAGACAGTTTGCGCTTTCTCAAGAATCTGTTGTGTTGCTACACGTGCTTTCCCGAATTGCTAGATTAAACTGCTGCCGCGGCTCTTCCAACGGAAAGCAGCACTGCCTGAGGTTACAGTACATCGCCCTTGCGGCACCTGAACACAGCGGCCTGTAGGGCCAGGCTGACGCTAGAGTTCAGATATAGCACGCGTCCGTCCAAGTACGGTCTCTTGCGTGCTGCGTGTTTGGTTCTTCTCACAGCGAATCCTGCTATACATTCCTGAGGCTGACGCAGCTCAAACGAGCAATCGGCGCGGCAGCATTATAGCGAGAACAGCAAAACGATGCATCGGCCGGGAATCGAACCCGGGCCGCCCGCGTGGTAGGCGAACAACCTGCCGCTTTTTTTGTTGTTGTTCTCATTTTTTTAGTTGCATTTGTTGGGGGCGGTCGACCGTGCTTCCCGAGCATATTCCAGAGTAGCTGTCTGCAGGGAAAGTGGGATTGCCACCCAACGACGCCGGATACAACCGAAAAAAGTGCTACACACGCGGAGTCCCCCACTACACTGCCTTAAAGCGACCGCTCATCACTATCGTGTGAGTAACCTTGCGGCCGCGGCGACGAGTCTTGCCCAAAGACGCAGCGTGCGTGGAGGCGCTGCCCGAACGCGTGTGGATGCACCCTCCTACCTCGTAAAGCGCCTACAGCTACTATCACCGTGGGCCGCTGCCGGCGGGCGGGAAGCCGACACAGCGCGGCGTTACGAGCATCGGCTGTGCGGTGGTGGTGTAATGGTGAGCATAGTTGCCTTCCAAGCAGTTGATCCGGGTTCGATTCCCGGCCACCGCAACGGGCGCAAATTTTTACGTATGAGTATGTGAGCCACGTGCTGTTAAATTAACGTTTTCTTTCCGTCGTTGCTCCACGCAGGCCATCCTGTAGTATGTCCCGACTTGTCCCGACTTTGCTCGGCTGACGCGAAAGCTGACGCTTGGAATTCGCCCTTATCAAGAGGACAGGCGATATAAACGGCTGTGAGAGGTGAGGTGTAGCGAAGTACCAAAACGACAGGCAAACTGCGAAATTTTCTGCTCCTTCTTCTTAAACAAAAAAATAAAAAAGAGAGACGCAGTCGGTAGGACTCGAACCTACGCTCCCAGAGGGAATCTGATTTCTAGTCAGACGCCTTAACCACTCGGCCACGACTGCTCGCAGCCAAAAGTTCCCTCGAATCGTGAAAACTCAAACCGTTCTGCGCAGTATGTTGACAGGAAACGAACTCCGTGCACTGATTACGACAGGGCTACCAGCGCTACGAGACGAGCCATTACGGAAGCGTTAAAATCTTCGCCCGGACAGGGACTCGAACCCTGGACCCTTAGGTTAAAAGCCTAATGCTCTACCGACTGAGCTATCCGGGCTCACACTTGTTGTGGGATGGAGCAGCTGCAGGCAATGTGAATAACTGGAACGCGTAATTGCTGGCTTCTGGCGCAACTGGCGACTTCACCGACTTGCCACTGACGCTGGTAGCAGCCCAACAGGGGACCAGTGCCTCTTCTCCCTTTATCCCGGTGCTGACAGTAATTGCATCTCGTGCCTGTTTTCCCCGATTACGCTCGGTTGAAGCTCCGGAAGGAGGGCGACAAACGAGGGTTGGAGGGCCAAAACATGGAGGGTCGTGTGCGCAAAAACTTCCCTTCCGGTACCGGGAATCGAACCCGGGCCTCCTGGGTGAAAGCCAGGTATCCTAGCCACTAGACCACACCGGATTTGCTCGTTAAGTGTCAGGTTAACTCCCTCTCCTCTGGCATTTCGCGCTGAATCCGGACTCAGTGGTGTTCTCTGTTTGCGAGCATATTTGCGCGTACAGACTGGCATGGCGCACAGCTCGAAACTGACTATTCATTGCTGTTTGCATCATATTTTACTCATAACAGGGGAGGAGAAAGGTCAAAGCTGTACCTTGCCATAGCTGGATGTAAACATTTTGACGCTGAGGCGTGGACTCCTTGTGGATAACAAACGACAATTCAGTTCGTTCCCTAGCAACAGCAACGCCGTTAATTCAGCCATGATGTACAGCAAATTAAATGCCCCAGGTGAGGATCGAACTCACGACCTTAAGATTATGAGACTTACGCGCTGCCCACTGCGCTACCGAGGCACGTTTGCGACCAACGTCCCAGGAAACTTGGTAAGTCTCGCATATTAGAGATAGACAGTTTGCGCTTTCTCAAGAATCTGTTGTGTTGCTACACGTGCTTTCCCGAATTGCTAGATTAAACTGCTGCCGCGGCTCTTCCAACGGAAAGCAGCACTGCCTGAGGTTACAGTACATCGCCCTTGCGGCACCTGAACACAGCGGCCTGTAGGGCCAGGCTGACGCTAGAGTTCAGATATAGCACGCGTCCGTCCAAGTACGGTCTCTTGCGTGCTGCGTGTTTGGTTCTTCTCACAGCGAATCCTGCTATACATTCCTGAGGCTGACGCAGCTCAAACGAGCAATCGGCGCGGCAGCATTATAGCGAGAACAGCAAAACGATGCATCGGCCGGGAATCGAACCCGGGCCGCCCGCGTGGTAGGCGAACAACCTGCCGCTTTTTTTGTTGTTGTTCTCATTTTTTTAGTTGCATTTGTTGGGGGCGGTCGACCGTGCTTCCCGAGCATATTCCAGAGTAGCTGTCTGCAGGGAAAGTGGGATTGCCACCCAACGACGCCGGATACAACCGAAAAAAGTGCTACACACGCGGAGTCCCCCACTACACTGCCTTAAAGCGACCGCTCATCACTATCGTGTGAGTAACCTTGCGGCCGCGGCGACGAGTCTTGCCCAAAGACGCAGCGTGCGTGGAGGCGCTGCCCGAACGCGTGTGGATGCACCCTCCTACCTCGTAAAGCGCCTACAGCTACTATCACCGTGGGCCGCTGCCGGCGGGCGGGAAGCCGACACAGCGCGGCGTTACGAGCATCGGCTGTGCGGTGGTGGTGTAATGGTGAGCATAGTTGCCTTCCAAGCAGTTGATCCGGGTTCGATTCCCGGCCACCGCAACGGGCGCAAATTTTTACGTATGAGTATGTGAGCCACGTGCTGTTAAATTAACGTTTTCTTTCCGTCGTTGCTCCACGCAGGCCATCCTGTAGTATGTCCCGACTTGTCCCGACTTTGCTCGGCTGACGCGAAAGCTGACGCTTGGAATTCGCCCTTATCAAGAGGACAGGCGATATAAACGGCTGTGAGAGGTGAGGTGTAGCGAAGTACCAAAACGACAGGCAAACTGCGAAATTTTCTGCTCCTTCTTCTTAAACAAAAAAATAAAAAAGAGAGACGCAGTCGGTAGGACTCGAACCTACGCTCCCAGAGGGAATCTGATTTCTAGTCAGACGCCTTAACCACTCGGCCACGACTGCTCGCAGCCAAAAGTTCCCTCGAATCGTGAAAACTCAAACCGTTCTGCGCAGTATGTTGACAGGAAACGAACTCCGTGCACTGATTACGACAGGGCTACCAGCGCTACGAGACGAGCCATTACGGAAGCGTTAAAATCTTCGCCCGGACAGGGACTCGAACCCTGGACCCTTAGGTTAAAAGCCTAATGCTCTACCGACTGAGCTATCCGGGCTCACACTTGTTGTGGGATGGAGCAGCTGCAGGCAATGTGAATAACTGGAACGCGTAATTGCTGGCTTCTGGCGCAACTGGCGACTTCACCGACTTGCCACTGACGCTGGTAGCAGCCCAACAGGGGACCAGTGCCTCTTCTCCCTTTATCCCGGTGCTGACAGTAATTGCATCTCGTGCCTGTTTTCCCCGATTACGCTCGGTTGAAGCTCCGGAAGGAGGGCGACAAACGAGGGTTGGAGGGCCAAAACATGGAGGGTCGTGTGCGCAAAAACTTCCCTTCCGGTACCGGGAATCGAACCCGGGCCTCCTGGGTGAAAGCCAGGTATCCTAGCCACTAGACCACACCGGATTTGCTCGTTAAGTGTCAGGTTAACTCCCTCTCCTCTGGCATTTCGCGCTGAATCCGGACTCAGTGGTGTTCTCTGTTTGCGAGCATATTTGCGCGTACAGACTGGCATGGCGCACAGCTCGAAACTGACTATTCATTGCTGTTTGCATCATATTTTACTCATAACAGGGGAGGAGAAAGGTCAAAGCTGTACCTTGCCATAGCTGGATGTAAACATTTTGACGCTGAGGCGTGGACTCCTTGTGGATAACAAACGACAATTCAGTTCGTTCCCTAGCAACAGCAACGCCGTTAATTCAGCCATGATGTACAGCAAATTAAATGCCCCAGGTGAGGATCGAACTCACGACCTTAAGATTATGAGACTTACGCGCTGCCCACTGCGCTACCGAGGCACGTTTGCGACCAACGTCCCAGGAAACTTGGTAAGTCTCGCATATTAGAGATAGACAGTTTGCGCTTTCTCAAGAATCTGTTGTGTTGCTACACGTGCTTTCCCGAATTGCTAGATTAAACTGCTGCCGCGGCTCTTCCAACGGAAAGCAGCACTGCCTGAGGTTACAGTACATCGCCCTTGCGGCACCTGAACACAGCGGCCTGTAGGGCCAGGCTGACGCTAGAGTTCAGATATAGCACGCGTCCGTCCAAGTACGGTCTCTTGCGTGCTGCGTGTTTGGTTCTTCTCACAGCGAATCCTGCTATACATTCCTGAGGCTGACGCAGCTCAAACGAGCAATCGGCGCGGCAGCATTATAGCGAGAACAGCAAAACGATGCATCGGCCGGGAATCGAACCCGGGCCGCCCGCGTGGTAGGCGAACAACCTGCCGCTTTTTTTGTTGTTGTTCTCATTTTTTTAGTTGCATTTGTTGGGGGCGGTCGACCGTGCTTCCCGAGCATATTCCAGAGTAGCTGTCTGCAGGGAAAGTGGGATTGCCACCCAACGACGCCGGATACAACCGAAAAAAGTGCTACACACGCGGAGTCCCCCACTACACTGCCTTAAAGCGACCGCTCATCACTATCGTGTGAGTAACCTTGCGGCCGCGGCGACGAGTCTTGCCCAAAGACGCAGCGTGCGTGGAGGCGCTGCCCGAACGCGTGTGGATGCACCCTCCTACCTCGTAAAGCGCCTACAGCTACTATCACCGTGGGCCGCTGCCGGCGGGCGGGAAGCCGACACAGCGCGGCGTTACGAGCATCGGCTGTGCGGTGGTGGTGTAATGGTGAGCATAGTTGCCTTCCAAGCAGTTGATCCGGGTTCGATTCCCGGCCACCGCAACGGGCGCAAATTTTTACGTATGAGTATGTGAGCCACGTGCTGTTAAATTAACGTTTTCTTTCCGTCGTTGCTCCACGCAGGCCATCCTGTAGTATGTCCCGACTTGTCCCGACTTTGCTCGGCTGACGCGAAAGCTGACGCTTGGAATTCGCCCTTATCAAGAGGACAGGCGATATAAACGGCTGTGAGAGGTGAGGTGTAGCGAAGTACCAAAACGACAGGCAAACTGCGAAATTTTCTGCTCCTTCTTCTTAAACAAAAAAATAAAAAAGAGAGACGCAGTCGGTAGGACTCGAACCTACGCTCCCAGAGGGAATCTGATTTCTAGTCAGACGCCTTAACCACTCGGCCACGACTGCTCGCAGCCAAAAGTTCCCTCGAATCGTGAAAACTCAAACCGTTCTGCGCAGTATGTTGACAGGAAACGAACTCCGTGCACTGATTACGACAGGGCTACCAGCGCTACGAGACGAGCCATTACGGAAGCGTTAAAATCTTCGCCCGGACAGGGACTCGAACCCTGGACCCTTAGGTTAAAAGCCTAATGCTCTACCGACTGAGCTATCCGGGCTCACACTTGTTGTGGGATGGAGCAGCTGCAGGCAATGTGAATAACTGGAACGCGTAATTGCTGGCTTCTGGCGCAACTGGCGACTTCACCGACTTGCCACTGACGCTGGTAGCAGCCCAACAGGGGACCAGTGCCTCTTCTCCCTTTATCCCGGTGCTGACAGTAATTGCATCTCGTGCCTGTTTTCCCCGATTACGCTCGGTTGAAGCTCCGGAAGGAGGGCGACAAACGAGGGTTGGAGGGCCAAAACATGGAGGGTCGTGTGCGCAAAAACTTCCCTTCCGGTACCGGGAATCGAACCCGGGCCTCCTGGGTGAAAGCCAGGTATCCTAGCCACTAGACCACACCGGATTTGCTCGTTAAGTGTCAGGTTAACTCCCTCTCCTCTGGCATTTCGCGCTGAATCCGGACTCAGTGGTGTTCTCTGTTTGCGAGCATATTTGCGCGTACAGACTGGCATGGCGCACAGCTCGAAACTGACTATTCATTGCTGTTTGCATCATATTTTACTCATAACAGGGGAGGAGAAAGGTCAAAGCTGTACCTTGCCATAGCTGGATGTAAACATTTTGACGCTGAGGCGTGGACTCCTTGTGGATAACAAACGACAATTCAGTTCGTTCCCTAGCAACAGCAACGCCGTTAATTCAGCCATGATGTACAGCAAATTAAATGCCCCAGGTGAGGATCGAACTCACGACCTTAAGATTATGAGACTTACGCGCTGCCCACTGCGCTACCGAGGCACGTTTGCGACCAACGTCCCAGGAAACTTGGTAAGTCTCGCATATTAGAGATAGACAGTTTGCGCTTTCTCAAGAATCTGTTGTGTTGCTACACGTGCTTTCCCGAATTGCTAGATTAAACTGCTGCCGCGGCTCTTCCAACGGAAAGCAGCACTGCCTGAGGTTACAGTACATCGCCCTTGCGGCACCTGAACACAGCGGCCTGTAGGGCCAGGCTGACGCTAGAGTTCAGATATAGCACGCGTCCGTCCAAGTACGGTCTCTTGCGTGCTGCGTGTTTGGTTCTTCTCACAGCGAATCCTGCTATACATTCCTGAGGCTGACGCAGCTCAAACGAGCAATCGGCGCGGCAGCATTATAGCGAGAACAGCAAAACGATGCATCGGCCGGGAATCGAACCCGGGCCGCCCGCGTGGTAGGCGAACAACCTGCCGCTTTTTTTGTTGTTGTTCTCATTTTTTTAGTTGCATTTGTTGGGGGCGGTCGACCGTGCTTCCCGAGCATATTCCAGAGTAGCTGTCTGCAGGGAAAGTGGGATTGCCACCCAACGACGCCGGATACAACCGAAAAAAGTGCTACACACGCGGAGTCCCCCACTACACTGCCTTAAAGCGACCGCTCATCACTATCGTGTGAGTAACCTTGCGGCCGCGGCGACGAGTCTTGCCCAAAGACGCAGCGTGCGTGGAGGCGCTGCCCGAACGCGTGTGGATGCACCCTCCTACCTCGTAAAGCGCCTACAGCTACTATCACCGTGGGCCGCTGCCGGCGGGCGGGAAGCCGACACAGCGCGGCGTTACGAGCATCGGCTGTGCGGTGGTGGTGTAATGGTGAGCATAGTTGCCTTCCAAGCAGTTGATCCGGGTTCGATTCCCGGCCACCGCAACGGGCGCAAATTTTTACGTATGAGTATGTGAGCCACGTGCTGTTAAATTAACGTTTTCTTTCCGTCGTTGCTCCACGCAGGCCATCCTGTAGTATGTCCCGACTTGTCCCGACTTTGCTCGGCTGACGCGAAAGCTGACGCTTGGAATTCGCCCTTATCAAGAGGACAGGCGATATAAACGGCTGTGAGAGGTGAGGTGTAGCGAAGTACCAAAACGACAGGCAAACTGCGAAATTTTCTGCTCCTTCTTCTTAAACAAAAAAATAAAAAAGAGAGACGCAGTCGGTAGGACTCGAACCTACGCTCCCAGAGGGAATCTGATTTCTAGTCAGACGCCTTAACCACTCGGCCACGACTGCTCGCAGCCAAAAGTTCCCTCGAATCGTGAAAACTCAAACCGTTCTGCGCAGTATGTTGACAGGAAACGAACTCCGTGCACTGATTACGACAGGGCTACCAGCGCTACGAGACGAGCCATTACGGAAGCGTTAAAATCTTCGCCCGGACAGGGACTCGAACCCTGGACCCTTAGGTTAAAAGCCTAATGCTCTACCGACTGAGCTATCCGGGCTCACACTTGTTGTGGGATGGAGCAGCTGCAGGCAATGTGAATAACTGGAACGCGTAATTGCTGGCTTCTGGCGCAACTGGCGACTTCACCGACTTGCCACTGACGCTGGTAGCAGCCCAACAGGGGACCAGTGCCTCTTCTCCCTTTATCCCGGTGCTGACAGTAATTGCATCTCGTGCCTGTTTTCCCCGATTACGCTCGGTTGAAGCTCCGGAAGGAGGGCGACAAACGAGGGTTGGAGGGCCAAAACATGGAGGGTCGTGTGCGCAAAAACTTCCCTTCCGGTACCGGGAATCGAACCCGGGCCTCCTGGGTGAAAGCCAGGTATCCTAGCCACTAGACCACACCGGATTTGCTCGTTAAGTGTCAGGTTAACTCCCTCTCCTCTGGCATTTCGCGCTGAATCCGGACTCAGTGGTGTTCTCTGTTTGCGAGCATATTTGCGCGTACAGACTGGCATGGCGCACAGCTCGAAACTGACTATTCATTGCTGTTTGCATCATATTTTACTCATAACAGGGGAGGAGAAAGGTCAAAGCTGTACCTTGCCATAGCTGGATGTAAACATTTTGACGCTGAGGCGTGGACTCCTTGTGGATAACAAACGACAATTCAGTTCGTTCCCTAGCAACAGCAACGCCGTTAATTCAGCCATGATGTACAGCAAATTAAATGCCCCAGGTGAGGATCGAACTCACGACCTTAAGATTATGAGACTTACGCGCTGCCCACTGCGCTACCGAGGCACGTTTGCGACCAACGTCCCAGGAAACTTGGTAAGTCTCGCATATTAGAGATAGACAGTTTGCGCTTTCTCAAGAATCTGTTGTGTTGCTACACGTGCTTTCCCGAATTGCTAGATTAAACTGCTGCCGCGGCTCTTCCAACGGAAAGCAGCACTGCCTGAGGTTACAGTACATCGCCCTTGCGGCACCTGAACACAGCGGCCTGTAGGGCCAGGCTGACGCTAGAGTTCAGATATAGCACGCGTCCGTCCAAGTACGGTCTCTTGCGTGCTGCGTGTTTGGTTCTTCTCACAGCGAATCCTGCTATACATTCCTGAGGCTGACGCAGCTCAAACGAGCAATCGGCGCGGCAGCATTATAGCGAGAACAGCAAAACGATGCATCGGCCGGGAATCGAACCCGGGCCGCCCGCGTGGTAGGCGAACAACCTGCCGCTTTTTTTGTTGTTGTTCTCATTTTTTTAGTTGCATTTGTTGGGGGCGGTCGACCGTGCTTCCCGAGCATATTCCAGAGTAGCTGTCTGCAGGGAAAGTGGGATTGCCACCCAACGACGCCGGATACAACCGAAAAAAGTGCTACACACGCGGAGTCCCCCACTACACTGCCTTAAAGCGACCGCTCATCACTATCGTGTGAGTAACCTTGCGGCCGCGGCGACGAGTCTTGCCCAAAGACGCAGCGTGCGTGGAGGCGCTGCCCGAACGCGTGTGGATGCACCCTCCTACCTCGTAAAGCGCCTACAGCTACTATCACCGTGGGCCGCTGCCGGCGGGCGGGAAGCCGACACAGCGCGGCGTTACGAGCATCGGCTGTGCGGTGGTGGTGTAATGGTGAGCATAGTTGCCTTCCAAGCAGTTGATCCGGGTTCGATTCCCGGCCACCGCAACGGGCGCAAATTTTTACGTATGAGTATGTGAGCCACGTGCTGTTAAATTAACGTTTTCTTTCCGTCGTTGCTCCACGCAGGCCATCCTGTAGTATGTCCCGACTTGTCCCGACTTTGCTCGGCTGACGCGAAAGCTGACGCTTGGAATTCGCCCTTATCAAGAGGACAGGCGATATAAACGGCTGTGAGAGGTGAGGTGTAGCGAAGTACCAAAACGACAGGCAAACTGCGAAATTTTCTGCTCCTTCTTCTTAAACAAAAAAATAAAAAAGAGAGACGCAGTCGGTAGGACTCGAACCTACGCTCCCAGAGGGAATCTGATTTCTAGTCAGACGCCTTAACCACTCGGCCACGACTGCTCGCAGCCAAAAGTTCCCTCGAATCGTGAAAACTCAAACCGTTCTGCGCAGTATGTTGACAGGAAACGAACTCCGTGCACTGATTACGACAGGGCTACCAGCGCTACGAGACGAGCCATTACGGAAGCGTTAAAATCTTCGCCCGGACAGGGACTCGAACCCTGGACCCTTAGGTTAAAAGCCTAATGCTCTACCGACTGAGCTATCCGGGCTCACACTTGTTGTGGGATGGAGCAGCTGCAGGCAATGTGAATAACTGGAACGCGTAATTGCTGGCTTCTGGCGCAACTGGCGACTTCACCGACTTGCCACTGACGCTGGTAGCAGCCCAACAGGGGACCAGTGCCTCTTCTCCCTTTATCCCGGTGCTGACAGTAATTGCATCTCGTGCCTGTTTTCCCCGATTACGCTCGGTTGAAGCTCCGGAAGGAGGGCGACAAACGAGGGTTGGAGGGCCAAAACATGGAGGGTCGTGTGCGCAAAAACTTCCCTTCCGGTACCGGGAATCGAACCCGGGCCTCCTGGGTGAAAGCCAGGTATCCTAGCCACTAGACCACACCGGATTTGCTCGTTAAGTGTCAGGTTAACTCCCTCTCCTCTGGCATTTCGCGCTGAATCCGGACTCAGTGGTGTTCTCTGTTTGCGAGCATATTTGCGCGTACAGACTGGCATGGCGCACAGCTCGAAACTGACTATTCATTGCTGTTTGCATCATATTTTACTCATAACAGGGGAGGAGAAAGGTCAAAGCTGTACCTTGCCATAGCTGGATGTAAACATTTTGACGCTGAGGCGTGGACTCCTTGTGGATAACAAACGACAATTCAGTTCGTTCCCTAGCAACAGCAACGCCGTTAATTCAGCCATGATGTACAGCAAATTAAATGCCCCAGGTGAGGATCGAACTCACGACCTTAAGATTATGAGACTTACGCGCTGCCCACTGCGCTACCGAGGCACGTTTGCGACCAACGTCCCAGGAAACTTGGTAAGTCTCGCATATTAGAGATAGACAGTTTGCGCTTTCTCAAGAATCTGTTGTGTTGCTACACGTGCTTTCCCGAATTGCTAGATTAAACTGCTGCCGCGGCTCTTCCAACGGAAAGCAGCACTGCCTGAGGTTACAGTACATCGCCCTTGCGGCACCTGAACACAGCGGCCTGTAGGGCCAGGCTGACGCTAGAGTTCAGATATAGCACGCGTCCGTCCAAGTACGGTCTCTTGCGTGCTGCGTGTTTGGTTCTTCTCACAGCGAATCCTGCTATACATTCCTGAGGCTGACGCAGCTCAAACGAGCAATCGGCGCGGCAGCATTATAGCGAGAACAGCAAAACGATGCATCGGCCGGGAATCGAACCCGGGCCGCCCGCGTGGTAGGCGAACAACCTGCCGCTTTTTTTGTTGTTGTTCTCATTTTTTTAGTTGCATTTGTTGGGGGCGGTCGACCGTGCTTCCCGAGCATATTCCAGAGTAGCTGTCTGCAGGGAAAGTGGGATTGCCACCCAACGACGCCGGATACAACCGAAAAAAGTGCTACACACGCGGAGTCCCCCACTACACTGCCTTAAAGCGACCGCTCATCACTATCGTGTGAGTAACCTTGCGGCCGCGGCGACGAGTCTTGCCCAAAGACGCAGCGTGCGTGGAGGCGCTGCCCGAACGCGTGTGGATGCACCCTCCTACCTCGTAAAGCGCCTACAGCTACTATCACCGTGGGCCGCTGCCGGCGGGCGGGAAGCCGACACAGCGCGGCGTTACGAGCATCGGCTGTGCGGTGGTGGTGTAATGGTGAGCATAGTTGCCTTCCAAGCAGTTGATCCGGGTTCGATTCCCGGCCACCGCAACGGGCGCAAATTTTTACGTATGAGTATGTGAGCCACGTGCTGTTAAATTAACGTTTTCTTTCCGTCGTTGCTCCACGCAGGCCATCCTGTAGTATGTCCCGACTTGTCCCGACTTTGCTCGGCTGACGCGAAAGCTGACGCTTGGAATTCGCCCTTATCAAAAGGACAGGCACTATAAACGGCTGTGAGAGGCGAGGTGTGGAGAGGTACCAAAACGACAGGCAATCTGCGAAATTTTCTGCTCGTTGTTCTTAAAGAAAAAACCGACGCAGTCGGTAGGACTCGAACCTACGCTCCCAGAGGGAATCTGATTTCTAGTCAGACGCCTTAACCACTCGGCCACGACTGCTCGTAACTGAAGTTTCCCTGGAATCGTGAAGAATCCAACCGGTCTGCGCAGACTGTTGACAGGAAACGAACTCCGTGTACTGATTACGGCAGGGTTACCATCGCTACGAGACGAGCCATTACGGAAACGTTAAAATCTTCGCCCGGACAGGGACTTGAACCCTGGACCCTTAGGTTAAAAGCCTAATGCTCTACCGACTGAGCTATCCGGGCTCACGCTCCTTGTGGATGGAGCGGCTGCAAGCAATGTAAATAACTGGAACGCGTGTGTAGGCGTACTACGGTAATTTCTGGCTTCTGGCGCAACTGGCGACTTCACCGACTTCCCACTGACGCTGGTAGCAGCCCAACAGCGGACCAGAGCCTCTTCTCCCTTTATTTCGGTGCCGACAGTAATTGCATCATGTGCCTGTTTTCCCCGATTACGTTCGGTCGAAGCTTCGCAAGGTGGGCGACAAACGACAGTTCGAAGGCCAAAACGTGGAGCGTTGTGTGCGCAAAAACTTCCGTTCCGGTACCGGAAATCGAACCCGGGCCTCCTGGGTGAAAGCCAGGTATCCTAGCCACTAGACCACACCGGAGTTGCTCGATGAGCGTGAGGTTTTCTCCGTCTCCTCTCGTATTTCGTGCTGAATCTGGACTCAGTGCAGTTCTCCGTTTGCGAGCATATTTGCGCCTACAGACTGGCATGGCGCACAGCTCGAAATTGACTATTCATTATTTTACTCCTAACAAGGGAAGAGAAAGATCAAAGTTGTACGTTGTCATAATTGGAAATAAACATATTGACGCTGGGGCGTAGACTCCTTGTGGATAACGAACGACAATTAAGTTCGTTCCCTAGCAACAGCAACGCCGTTAATTCAGCCATGATGTACAGCAAATTAAATGCCCCGGGTGAGGATCGAACTCACGACCTTAAGATTATGAGACTTACGCGCTACCTACTGCGCTACCGAGGCACGTTGCAAGTAATGTTACAGGAAACTTGGTAAGTCTCTCATATTAGAGATAGACAGTTTGCGCTTTCTCAAGAATCTGTTGTGTTGCTACACGTGCTTTCCCTACTTGCTAGATTAAACTGCTGCCGCAGCTTTTTCAACGGAACGCAGCACTGCCCGAGGTTACAGTACATCGCCCTTGCGGCACCTGAACACAGCGGCCTGTTGGGCCAGGCCGTCGTCAGAGTTCAGAAATAGCACGCGACCGTTCAAGTACGGTCTATTGCGTGCTGCGTGTATGGTTCTTCTCACAGCGAATCTTGCTATGCATTCCTGAGGCTGACGCAGCTCAGGCGAGGAATCGGCGCGGCAGCATTATAGCGAGAACAGCAGAACGATGCATCGGCCGGGATTCGAACCCGTGCCGTCCGCATGCTAAGCGAGCATTCACCAATTTTTTTTTTTTTTGTTCTCATTTCTTTCGTTGCATTTGTTGGGGGCGGACGTCCGATGGCGCCCGTTCATGTTCATCGTTGACTCGGTCTTTTATTACAGAGGGCAGATAACTCTCAGACCGAACACGCTGAGCTATCGTGCCGGCAAGCCTTAAGATTATGAGACTTACGCGCTGCCTACTGCACTACTGAGGCACATGCCATTGAACCACCGATGCTCGACAAGCTGCCCGTGCTTCCCGAGTACTTTTCTGCAGGGGAAAGTGGGATTGCCACCCAGCGACGTCGGATACAACCGAAAAAAGTGCTACACACGCGGAGTGCTCCACTACACTGCCTTAAAACGAATGCTCATCTCTATCGTGTGAGTAACCTTGCGGCCGCGGCGACTAGTCTTGCCCAAAGACGCAGCGTGCGTGGAGGCGCTACCCGAATGCGTGTGGATGCACCCTCCTACCTCGTAAAGCGCCTGCAGCTACTATCACCGTGGGCCGCTGCTGGCGGGCAGGAAGCCGACACAGCGGGGCGTTGCGAGCAGCGCCTGTGCGGTGGTGGTGTAATGGTGAGCATAGTTGCCTTCCAAGCAGTTGATCCGGGTTCGATTCCCGGCCACCGCAAGTGGCGCCGGTTTTTTCGTATGAGTATGTCAGCCGCGTGCTGTTAAATGAAGGTTTTTTTCGTCGTAGTTCCACGCAGACCATCCTGTCGTATGTCCCGACTTGTCCCGACTTTGCTCGGCTGACGCGAAAGCTGACGCTTGGAATTCGCCCTTATCAAAAGGACAGGCACTATAAACGGCTGTGAGAGGCGAGGTGTGGAGAGGTACCAAAACGACAGGCAATCTGCGAAATTTTCTGCTCGTTGTTCTTAAAGAAAAAACCGACGCAGTCGGTAGGACTCGAACCTACGCTCCCAGAGGGAATCTGATTTCTAGTCAGACGCCTTAACCACTCGGCCACGACTGCTCGTAACTGAAGTTTCCCTGGAATCGTGAAGAATCCAACCGGTCTGCGCAGACTGTTGACAGGAAACGAACTCCGTGTACTGATTACGGCAGGGTTACCATCGCTACGAGACGAGCCATTACGGAAACGTTAAAATCTTCGCCCGGACAGGGACTTGAACCCTGGACCCTTAGGTTAAAAGCCTAATGCTCTACCGACTGAGCTATCCGGGCTCACGCTCCTTGTGGATGGAGCGGCTGCAAGCAATGTAAATAACTGGAACGCGTGTGTAGGCGTACTACGGTAATTTCTGGCTTCTGGCGCAACTGGCGACTTCACCGACTTCCCACTGACGCTGGTAGCAGCCCAACAGCGGACCAGAGCCTCTTCTCCCTTTATTTCGGTGCCGACAGTAATTGCATCATGTGCCTGTTTTCCCCGATTACGTTCGGTCGAAGCTTCGCAAGGTGGGCGACAAACGACAGTTCGAAGGCCAAAACGTGGAGCGTTGTGTGCGCAAAAACTTCCGTTCCGGTACCGGAAATCGAACCCGGGCCTCCTGGGTGAAAGCCAGGTATCCTAGCCACTAGACCACACCGGAGTTGCTCGATGAGCGTGAGGTTTTCTCCGTCTCCTCTCGTATTTCGTGCTGAATCTGGACTCAGTGCAGTTCTCCGTTTGCGAGCATATTTGCGCCTACAGACTGGCATGGCGCACAGCTCGAAATTGACTATTCATTATTTTACTCCTAACAAGGGAAGAGAAAGATCAAAGTTGTACGTTGTCATAATTGGAAATAAACATATTGACGCTGGGGCGTAGACTCCTTGTGGATAACGAACGACAATTAAGTTCGTTCCCTAGCAACAGCAACGCCGTTAATTCAGCCATGATGTACAGCAAATTAAATGCCCCGGGTGAGGATCGAACTCACGACCTTAAGATTATGAGACTTACGCGCTACCTACTGCGCTACCGAGGCACGTTGCAAGTAATGTTACAGGAAACTTGGTAAGTCTCTCATATTAGAGATAGACAGTTTGCGCTTTCTCAAGAATCTGTTGTGTTGCTACACGTGCTTTCCCTACTTGCTAGATTAAACTGCTGCCGCAGCTTTTTCAACGGAACGCAGCACTGCCCGAGGTTACAGTACATCGCCCTTGCGGCACCTGAACACAGCGGCCTGTTGGGCCAGGCCGTCGTCAGAGTTCAGAAATAGCACGCGACCGTTCAAGTACGGTCTATTGCGTGCTGCGTGTATGGTTCTTCTCACAGCGAATCTTGCTATGCATTCCTGAGGCTGACGCAGCTCAGGCGAGGAATCGGCGCGGCAGCATTATAGCGAGAACAGCAGAACGATGCATCGGCCGGGATTCGAACCCGTGCCGTCCGCATGCTAAGCGAGCATTCACCAATTTTTTTTTTTTTTGTTCTCATTTCTTTCGTTGCATTTGTTGGGGGCGGACGTCCGATGGCGCCCGTTCATGTTCATCGTTGACTCGGTCTTTTATTACAGAGGGCAGATAACTCTCAGACCGAACACGCTGAGCTATCGTGCCGGCAAGCCTTAAGATTATGAGACTTACGCGCTGCCTACTGCACTACTGAGGCACATGCCATTGAACCACCGATGCTCGACAAGCTGCCCGTGCTTCCCGAGTACTTTTCTGCAGGGGAAAGTGGGATTGCCACCCAGCGACGTCGGATACAACCGAAAAAAGTGCTACACACGCGGAGTGCTCCACTACACTGCCTTAAAACGAATGCTCATCTCTATCGTGTGAGTAACCTTGCGGCCGCGGCGACTAGTCTTGCCCAAAGACGCAGCGTGCGTGGAGGCGCTACCCGAATGCGTGTGGATGCACCCTCCTACCTCGTAAAGCGCCTGCAGCTACTATCACCGTGGGCCGCTGCTGGCGGGCAGGAAGCCGACACAGCGGGGCGTTGCGAGCAGCGCCTGTGCGGTGGTGGTGTAATGGTGAGCATAGTTGCCTTCCAAGCAGTTGATCCGGGTTCGATTCCCGGCCACCGCAAGTGGCGCCGGTTTTTTCGTATGAGTATGTCAGCCGCGTGCTGTTAAATGAAGGTTTTTTTCGTCGTAGTTCCACGCAGACCATCCTGTCGTATGTCCCGACTTGTCCCGACTTTGCTCGGCTGACGCGAAAGCTGACGCTTGGAATTCGCCCTTATCAAAAGGACAGGCACTATAAACGGCTGTGAGAGGCGAGGTGTGGAGAGGTACCAAAACGACAGGCAATCTGCGAAATTTTCTGCTCGTTGTTCTTAAAGAAAAAACCGACGCAGTCGGTAGGACTCGAACCTACGCTCCCAGAGGGAATCTGATTTCTAGTCAGACGCCTTAACCACTCGGCCACGACTGCTCGTAACTGAAGTTTCCCTGGAATCGTGAAGAATCCAACCGGTCTGCGCAGACTGTTGACAGGAAACGAACTCCGTGTACTGATTACGGCAGGGTTACCATCGCTACGAGACGAGCCATTACGGAAACGTTAAAATCTTCGCCCGGACAGGGACTTGAACCCTGGACCCTTAGGTTAAAAGCCTAATGCTCTACCGACTGAGCTATCCGGGCTCACGCTCCTTGTGGATGGAGCGGCTGCAAGCAATGTAAATAACTGGAACGCGTGTGTAGGCGTACTACGGTAATTTCTGGCTTCTGGCGCAACTGGCGACTTCACCGACTTCCCACTGACGCTGGTAGCAGCCCAACAGCGGACCAGAGCCTCTTCTCCCTTTATTTCGGTGCCGACAGTAATTGCATCATGTGCCTGTTTTCCCCGATTACGTTCGGTCGAAGCTTCGCAAGGTGGGCGACAAACGACAGTTCGAAGGCCAAAACGTGGAGCGTTGTGTGCGCAAAAACTTCCGTTCCGGTACCGGAAATCGAACCCGGGCCTCCTGGGTGAAAGCCAGGTATCCTAGCCACTAGACCACACCGGAGTTGCTCGATGAGCGTGAGGTTTTCTCCGTCTCCTCTCGTATTTCGTGCTGAATCTGGACTCAGTGCAGTTCTCCGTTTGCGAGCATATTTGCGCCTACAGACTGGCATGGCGCACAGCTCGAAATTGACTATTCATTATTTTACTCCTAACAAGGGAAGAGAAAGATCAAAGTTGTACGTTGTCATAATTGGAAATAAACATATTGACGCTGGGGCGTAGACTCCTTGTGGATAACGAACGACAATTAAGTTCGTTCCCTAGCAACAGCAACGCCGTTAATTCAGCCATGATGTACAGCAAATTAAATGCCCCGGGTGAGGATCGAACTCACGACCTTAAGATTATGAGACTTACGCGCTACCTACTGCGCTACCGAGGCACGTTGCAAGTAATGTTACAGGAAACTTGGTAAGTCTCTCATATTAGAGATAGACAGTTTGCGCTTTCTCAAGAATCTGTTGTGTTGCTACACGTGCTTTCCCTACTTGCTAGATTAAACTGCTGCCGCAGCTTTTTCAACGGAACGCAGCACTGCCCGAGGTTACAGTACATCGCCCTTGCGGCACCTGAACACAGCGGCCTGTTGGGCCAGGCCGTCGTCAGAGTTCAGAAATAGCACGCGACCGTTCAAGTACGGTCTATTGCGTGCTGCGTGTATGGTTCTTCTCACAGCGAATCTTGCTATGCATTCCTGAGGCTGACGCAGCTCAGGCGAGGAATCGGCGCGGCAGCATTATAGCGAGAACAGCAGAACGATGCATCGGCCGGGATTCGAACCCGTGCCGTCCGCATGCTAAGCGAGCATTCACCAATTTTTTTTTTTTTTGTTCTCATTTCTTTCGTTGCATTTGTTGGGGGCGGACGTCCGATGGCGCCCGTTCATGTTCATCGTTGACTCGGTCTTTTATTACAGAGGGCAGATAACTCTCAGACCGAACACGCTGAGCTATCGTGCCGGCAAGCCTTAAGATTATGAGACTTACGCGCTGCCTACTGCACTACTGAGGCACATGCCATTGAACCACCGATGCTCGACAAGCTGCCCGTGCTTCCCGAGTACTTTTCTGCAGGGGAAAGTGGGATTGCCACCCAGCGACGTCGGATACAACCGAAAAAAGTGCTACACACGCGGAGTGCTCCACTACACTGCCTTAAAACGAATGCTCATCTCTATCGTGTGAGTAACCTTGCGGCCGCGGCGACTAGTCTTGCCCAAAGACGCAGCGTGCGTGGAGGCGCTACCCGAATGCGTGTGGATGCACCCTCCTACCTCGTAAAGCGCCTGCAGCTACTATCACCGTGGGCCGCTGCTGGCGGGCAGGAAGCCGACACAGCGGGGCGTTGCGAGCAGCGCCTGTGCGGTGGTGGTGTAATGGTGAGCATAGTTGCCTTCCAAGCAGTTGATCCGGGTTCGATTCCCGGCCACCGCAAGTGGCGCCGGTTTTTTCGTATGAGTATGTCAGCCGCGTGCTGTTAAATGAAGGTTTTTTTCGTCGTAGTTCCACGCAGACCATCCTGTCGTATGTCCCGACTTGTCCCGACTTTGCTCGGCTGACGCGAAAGCTGACGCTTGGAATTCGCCCTTATCAAAAGGACAGGCACTATAAACGGCTGTGAGAGGCGAGGTGTGGAGAGGTACCAAAACGACAGGCAATCTGCGAAATTTTCTGCTCGTTGTTCTTAAAGAAAAAACCGACGCAGTCGGTAGGACTCGAACCTACGCTCCCAGAGGGAATCTGATTTCTAGTCAGACGCCTTAACCACTCGGCCACGACTGCTCGTAACTGAAGTTTCCCTGGAATCGTGAAGAATCCAACCGGTCTGCGCAGACTGTTGACAGGAAACGAACTCCGTGTACTGATTACGGCAGGGTTACCATCGCTACGAGACGAGCCATTACGGAAACGTTAAAATCTTCGCCCGGACAGGGACTTGAACCCTGGACCCTTAGGTTAAAAGCCTAATGCTCTACCGACTGAGCTATCCGGGCTCACGCTCCTTGTGGATGGAGCGGCTGCAAGCAATGTAAATAACTGGAACGCGTGTGTAGGCGTACTACGGTAATTTCTGGCTTCTGGCGCAACTGGCGACTTCACCGACTTCCCACTGACGCTGGTAGCAGCCCAACAGCGGACCAGAGCCTCTTCTCCCTTTATTTCGGTGCCGACAGTAATTGCATCATGTGCCTGTTTTCCCCGATTACGTTCGGTCGAAGCTTCGCAAGGTGGGCGACAAACGACAGTTCGAAGGCCAAAACGTGGAGCGTTGTGTGCGCAAAAACTTCCGTTCCGGTACCGGAAATCGAACCCGGGCCTCCTGGGTGAAAGCCAGGTATCCTAGCCACTGGACCACACCGGAGTTGCTCGATAAGCGTGAGGTTTTCTCCGTCTCCTCTCGTATTTCGTGCTGAATCTGGACTCAGTGCAGTTCTCCGTTTGCGAGCATATTTGCGCCTACAGACTGGCATGGCGCACAGCTCGAAATTGACTATTCATTATTTTACTCCTAACAAGGGAAGAGAAAGATCAAAGTTGTACGTTGTCATAATTGGAAATAAACATATTGACGCTGGGGCGTAGACTCCTTGTGGATAACGAACGACAATTAAGTTCGTTCCCTAGCAACAGCAACGCCGTTAATTCAGCCATGATGTACAGCAAATTAAATGCCCCGGGTGAGGATCGAACTCACGACCTTAAGATTATGAGACTTACGCGCTACCTACTGCGCTACCGAGGCACGTTGCAAGTAATGTTACAGGAAACTTGGTAAGTCTCTCATATTAGAGATAGACAGTTTGCGCTTTCTCAAGAATCTGTTGTGTTGCTACACGTGCTTTCCCTACTTGCTAGATTAAACTGCTGCCGCAGCTTTTTCAACGGAACGCAGCACTGCCCGAGGTTACAGTACATCGCCCTTGCGGCACCTGAACACAGCGGCCTGTTGGGCCAGGCCGTCGTCAGAGTTCAGAAATAGCACGCGACCGTTCAAGTACGGTCTATTGCGTGCTGCGTGTATGGTTCTTCTCACAGCGAATCTTGCTATGCATTCCTGAGGCTGACGCAGCTCAGGCGAGGAATCGGCGCGGCAGCATTATAGCGAGAACAGCAGAACGATGCATCGGCCGGGATTCGAACCCGTGCCGTCCGCATGCTAAGCGAGCATTCACCAATTTTTTTTTTTTTGTTCTCATTTCTTTCGTTGCATTTGTTGGGGGCGGACGTCCGATGGCGCCCGTTCATGTTCATCGTTGACTCGGTCTTTTATTACAGAGGGCAGATAACTCTCAGACCGAACACGCTGAGCTATCGTGCCGGCAAGCCTTAAGATTATGAGACTTACGCGCTGCCTACTGCACTACTGAGGCACATGCCATTGAACCACCGATGCTCGACAAGCTGCCCGTGCTTCCCGAGTACTTTTCTGCAGGGGAAAGTGGGATTGCCACCCAGCGACGTCGGATACAACCGAAAAAAGTGCTACACACGCGGAGTGCTCCACTACACTGCCTTAAAACGAATGCTCATCTCTATCGTGTGAGTAACCTTGCGGCCGCGGCGACTAGTCTTGCCCAAAGACGCAGCGTGCGTGGAGGCGCTACCCGAATGCGTGTGGATGCACCCTCCTACCTCGTAAAGCGCCTGCAGCTACTATCACCGTGGGCCGCTGCTGGCGGGCAGGAAGCCGACACAGCGGGGCGTTGCGAGCAGCGCCTGTGCGGTGGTGGTGTAATGGTGAGCATAGTTGCCTTCCAAGCAGTTGATCCGGGTTCGATTCCCGGCCACCGCAAGTGGCGCCGGTTTTTTCGTATGAGTATGTGAGCCGCGTGCTGTTAAATGAAGGTTTTTTTCGTCGTAGTTCCACGCAGACCATCCTGTCGTATGTCCCGACTTGTCCCGACTTTGCTCGGCTGACGCGAAAGCTGACGCTTGGAATTCGCCCTTATCAAAAGGACAGGCACTATAAACGGCTGTGAGAGGCGAGGTGTGGAGAGGTACCAAAACGACAGGCAATCTGCGAAATTTTCTGCTCGTTGTTCTTAAAGAAAAAACCGACGCAGTCGGTAGGACTCGAACCTACGCTCCCAGAGGGAATCTGATTTCTAGTCAGACGCCTTAACCACTCGGCCACGACTGCTCGTAACTGAAGTTTCCCTGGAATCGTGAAGAATCCAACCGGTCTGCGCAGACTGTTGACAGGAAACGAACTCCGTGTACTGATTACGGCAGGGTTACCATCGCTACGAGACGAGCCATTACGGAAACGTTAAAATCTTCGCCCGGACAGGGACTTGAACCCTGGACCCTTAGGTTAAAAGCCTAATGCTCTACCGACTGAGCTATCCGGGCTCACGCTCCTTGTGGATGGAGCGGCTGCAAGCAATGTAAATAACTGGAACGCGTGTGTAGGCGTACTACGGTAATTTCTGGCTTCTGGCGCAACTGGCGACTTCACCGACTTCCCACTGACGCTGGTAGCAGCCCAACAGCGGACCAGAGCCTCTTCTCCCTTTATTTCGGTGCCGACAGTAATTGCATCATGTGCCTGTTTTCCCCGATTACGTTCGGTCGAAGCTTCGCAAGGTGGGCGACAAACGACAGTTCGAAGGCCAAAACGTGGAGCGTTGTGTGCGCAAAAACTTCCGTTCCGGTACCGGAAATCGAACCCGGGCCTCCTGGGTGAAAGCCAGGTATCCTAGCCACTAGACCACACCGGAGTTGCTCGATGAGCGTGAGGTTTTCTCCGTCTCCTCTCGTATTTCGTGCTGAATCTGGACTCAGTGCAGTTCTCCGTTTGCGAGCATATTTGCGCCTACAGACTGGCATGGCGCACAGCTCGAAATTGACTATTCATTATTTTACTCCTAACAAGGGAAGAGAAAGATCAAAGTTGTACGTTGTCATAATTGGAAATAAACATATTGACGCTGGGGCGTAGACTCCTTGTGGATAACGAACGACAATTAAGTTCGTTCCCTAGCAACAGCAACGCCGTTAATTCAGCCATGATGTACAGCAAATTAAATGCCCCGGGTGAGGATCGAACTCACGACCTTAAGATTATGAGACTTACGCGCTACCTACTGCGCTACCGAGGCACGTTGCAAGTAATGTTACAGGAAACTTGGTAAGTCTCTCATATTAGAGATAGACAGTTTGCGCTTTCTCAAGAATCTGTTGTGTTGCTACACGTGCTTTCCCTACTTGCTAGATTAAACTGCTGCCGCAGCTTTTTCAACGGAACGCAGCACTGCCCGAGGTTACAGTACATCGCCCTTGCGGCACCTGAACACAGCGGCCTGTTGGGCCAGGCCGTCGTCAGAGTTCAGAAATAGCACGCGACCGTTCAAGTACGGTCTATTGCGTGCTGCGTGTATGGTTCTTCTCACAGCGAATCTTGCTATGCATTCCTGAGGCTGACGCAGCTCAGGCGAGGAATCGGCGCGGCAGCATTATAGCGAGAACAGCAGAACGATGCATCGGCCGGGATTCGAACCCGTGCCGTCCGCATGCTAAGCGAGCATTCACCAATTTTTTTTTTTTTTTGTTCTCATTTCTTTCGTTGCATTTGTTGGGGGCGGACGTCCGATGGCGCCCGTTCATGTTCATCGTTGACTCGGTCTTTTATTACAGAGGGCAGATAACTCTCAGACCGAACACGCTGAGCTATCGTGCCGGCAAGCCTTAAGATTATGAGACTTACGCGCTGCCTACTGCACTACTGAGGCACATGCCATTGAACCACCGATGCTCGACAAGCTGCCCGTGCTTCCCGAGTACTTTTCTGCAGGGGAAAGTGGGATTGCCACCCAGCGACGTCGGATACAACCGAAAAAAGTGCTACACACGCGGAGTGCTCCACTACACTGCCTTAAAACGAATGCTCATCTCTATCGTGTGAGTAACCTTGCGGCCGCGGCGACTAGTCTTGCCCAAAGACGCAGCGTGCGTGGAGGCGCTACCCGAATGCGTGTGGATGCACCCTCCTACCTCGTAAAGCGCCTGCAGCTACTATCACCGTGGGCCGCTGCTGGCGGGCAGGAAGCCGACACAGCGGGGCGTTGCGAGCAGCGCCTGTGCGGTGGTGGTGTAATGGTGAGCATAGTTGCCTTCCAAGCAGTTGATCCGGGTTCGATTCCCGGCCACCGCAAGTGGCGCCGGTTTTTTCGTATGAGTATGTGAGCCGCGTGCTGTTAAATGAAGGTTTTTTTCGTCGTAGTTCCACGCAGACCATCCTGTCGTATGTCCCGACTTGTCCCGACTTTGCTCGGCTGACGCGAAAGCTGACGCTTGGAATTCGCCCTTATCAAAAGGACAGGCACTATAAACGGCTGAGAGAGGCGAGGTGTGGAGAGGTACCAAAACGACAGGCAATCTGCGAAATTTTCTGCTCGTTGTTCTTAAAGAAAAAACCGACGCAGTCGGTAGGACTCGAAGCTACGCTCCCAGAGGGAATCTGATTTCTAGTCAGACGCCTTAACCACTCGGCCACGACTGCTCGTAACTGAAGCTTCCCTGGAATCGTGAAGAATCCAACCGGTCTGCGCAGACTGTTGACAGGAAACGAACTCCGTGTACTGATTACGGCAGGGTTACCATCGCTACGAGACGAGCCATTACGGAAACGTTAAAATCTTCGCCCGGACAGGGACTTGAACCCTGGACCCTTAGGTTAAAAGCCTAATGCTCTACCGACTGAGCTATCCGGGCTCACGCTCCTTGTGGATGGAGCGGCTGCAAGCAATGTAAATAACTGGAACGCGTGTGTAGGCGTACTACGGTAATTTCTGGCTTCTGGCGCAACTGGCGACTTCACCGACTTCCCACTGACGCTGGTAGCAGCCCAACAGCGGACCAGAGCCTCTTCTCCCTTTATTTCGGTGCCGACAGTAATTGCATCATGTGCCTGTTTTCCCCGATTACGTTCGGTCGAAGCTTCGCAAGGTGGGCGACAAACGACAGTTCGAAGGCCAAAACGTGGAGCGTTGTGTGCGCAAAAACTTCCGTTCCGGTACCGGAAATCGAACCCGGGCCTCCTGGGTGAAAGCCAGGTATCCTAGCCACTAGACCACACCGGAGTTGCTCGATAAGCGTGAGGTTTTCTCCGTCTCCTCTCGTATTTCGTGCTGAATCTGGACTCAGTGCAGTTCTCCGTTTGCGAGCATATTTGCGCCTACAGACTGGCATGGCGCACAGCTCGAAATTGACTATTCATTATTTTACTCCTAACAAGGGAAGAGAAAGATCAAAGTTGTACGTTGTCATAATTGGAAATAAACATATTGACGCTGGGGCGTAGACTCCTTGTGGATAACGAACGACAATTAAGTTCGTTCCCTAGCAACAGCAACGCCGTTAATTCAGCCATGATGTACAGCAAATTAAATGCCCCGGGTGAGGATCGAACTCACGACCTTAAGATTATGAGACTTACGCGCTACCTACTGCGCTACCGAGGCACGTTGCAAGTAATGTTACAGGAAACTTGGTAAGTCTCTCATATTAGAGATAGACAGTTTGCGCTTTCTCAAGAATCTGTTGTGTTGCTACACGTGCTTTCCCTACTTGCTAGATTAAACTGCTGCCGCAGCTTTTTCAACGGAACGCAGCACTGCCCGAGGTTACAGTACATCGCCCTTGCGGCACCTGAACACAGCGGCCTGTTGGGCCAGGCCGTCGTCAGAGTTCAGAAATAGCACGCGACCGTTCAAGTACGGTCTATTGCGTGCTGCGTGTATGGTTCTTCTCACAGCGAATCTTGCTATGCATTCCTGAGGCTGACGCAGCTCAGGCGAGGAATCGGCGCGGCAGCATTATAGCGAGAACAGCAGAACGATGCATCGGCCGGGATTCGAACCCGTGCCGTCCGCATGCTAAGCGAGCATTCACCAATTTTTTTTTTTTTTGTTCTCATTTCTTTCGTTGCATTTGTTGGGGGCGGACGTCCGATGGCGCCCGTTCATGTTCATCGTTGACTCGGTCTTTTATTACAGAGGGCAGATAACTCTCAGACCGAACACGCTGAGCTATCGTGCCGGCAAGCCTTAAGATTATGAGACTTACGCGCTGCCTACTGCACTACTGAGGCACATGCCATTGAACCACCGATGCTCGACAAGCTGCCCGTGCTTCCCGAGTACTTTTCTGCAGGGGAAAGTGGGATTGCCACCCAGCGACGTCGGATACAACCGAAAAAAGTGCTACACACGCGGAGTGCTCCACTACACTGCCTTAAAACGAATGCTCATCTCTATCGTGTGAGTAACCTTGCGGCCGCGGCGACTAGTCTTGCCCAAAGACGCAGCGTGCGTGGAGGCGCTACCCGAATGCGTGTGGATGCACCCTCCTACCTCGTAAAGCGCCTGCAGCTACTATCACCGTGGGCCGCTGCTGGCGGGCAGGAAGCCGACACAGCGGGGCGTTGCGAGCAGCGCCTGTGCGGTGGTGGTGTAATGGTGAGCATAGTTGCCTTCCAAGCAGTTGATCCGGGTTCGATTCCCGGCCACCGCAAGTGGCGCCGGTTTTTTCGTATGAGTATGTGAGCCGCGTGCTGTTAAATGAAGGTTTTTTTCGTCGTAGTTCCACGCAGACCATCCTGTCGTATGTCCCGACTTGTCCCGACTTTGCTCGGCTGACGCGAAAGCTGACGCTTGGAATTCGCCCTTATCAAAAGGACAGGCACTATAAACGGCTGAGAGAGGCGAGGTGTGGAGAGGTACCAAAACGACAGGCAATCTGCGAAATTTTCTGCTCGTTGTTCTTAAAGAAAAAACCGACGCAGTCGGTAGGACTCGAAGCTACGCTCCCAGAGGGAATCTGATTTCTAGTCAGACGCCTTAACCACTCGGCCACGACTGCTCGTAACTGAAGCTTCCCTGGAATCGTGAAGAATCCAACCGGTCTGCGCAGACTGTTGACAGGAAACGAACTCCGTGTACTGATTACGGCAGGGTTACCATCGCTACGAGACGAGCCATTACGGAAACGTTAAAATCTTCGCCCGGACAGGGACTTGAACCCTGGACCCTTAGGTTAAAAGCCTAATGCTCTACCGACTGAGCTATCCGGGCTCACGCTCCTTGTGGATGGAGCGGCTGCAAGCAATGTAAATAACTGGAACGCGTGTGTAGGCGTACTACGGTAATTTCTGGCTTCTGGCGCAACTGGCGACTTCACCGACTTCCCACTGACGCTGGTAGCAGCCCAACAGCGGACCAGAGCCTCTTCTCCCTTTATTTCGGTGCCGACAGTAATTGCATCATGTGCCTGTTTTCCCCGATTACGTTCGGTCGAAGCTTCGCAAGGTGGGCGACAAACGACAGTTCGAAGGCCAAAACGTGGAGCGTTGTGTGCGCAAAAACTTCCGTTCCGGTACCGGAAATCGAACCCGGGCCTCCTGGGTGAAAGCCAGGTATCCTAGCCACTAGACCACACCGGAGTTGCTCGATAAGCGTGAGGTTTTCTCCGTCTCCTCTCGTATTTCGTGCTGAATCTGGACTCAGTGCAGTTCTCCGTTTGCGAGCATATTTGCGCCTACAGACTGGCATGGCGCACAGCTCGAAATTGACTATTCATTATTTTACTCCTAACAAGGGAAGAGAAAGATCAAAGTTGTACGTTGTCATAATTGGAAATAAACATATTGACGCTGGGGCGTAGACTCCTTGTGGATAACGAACGACAATTAAGTTCGTTCCCTAGCAACAGCAACGCCGTTAATTCAGCCATGATGTACAGCAAATTAAATGCCCCGGGTGAGGATCGAACTCACGACCTTAAGATTATGAGACTTACGCGCTACCTACTGCGCTACCGAGGCACGTTGCAAGTAATGTTACAGGAAACTTGGTAAGTCTCTCATATTAGAGATAGACAGTTTGCGCTTTCTCAAGAATCTGTTGTGTTGCTACACGTGCTTTCCCTACTTGCTAGATTAAACTGCTGCCGCAGCTTTTTCAACGGAACGCAGCACTGCCCGAGGTTACAGTACATCGCCCTTGCGGCACCTGAACACAGCGGCCTGTTGGGCCAGGCCGTCGTCAGAGTTCAGAAATAGCACGCGACCGTTCAAGTACGGTCTATTGCGTGCTGCGTGTATGGTTCTTCTCACAGCGAATCTTGCTATGCATTCCTGAGGCTGACGCAGCTCAGGCGAGGAATCGGCGCGGCAGCATTATAGCGAGAACAGCAGAACGATGCATCGGCCGGGATTCGAACCCGTGCCGTCCGCATGCTAAGCGAGCATTCACCAATTTTTTTTTTTTTTGTTCTCATTTCTTTCGTTGCATTTGTTGGGGGCGGACGTCCGATGGCGCCCGTTCATGTTCATCGTTGACTCGGTCTTTTATTACAGAGGGCAGATAACTCTCAGACCGAACACGCTGAGCTATCGTGCCGGCAAGCCTTAAGATTATGAGACTTACGCGCTGCCTACTGCACTACTGAGGCACATGCCATTGAACCACCGATGCTCGACAAGCTGCCCGTGCTTCCCGAGTACTTTTCTGCAGGGGAAAGTGGGATTGCCACCCAGCGACGTCGGATACAACCGAAAAAAGTGCTACACACGCGGAGTGCTCCACTACACTGCCTTAAAACGAATGCTCATCTCTATCGTGTGAGTAACCTTGCGGCCGCGGCGACTAGTCTTGCCCAAAGACGCAGCGTGCGTGGAGGCGCTACCCGAATGCGTGTGGATGCACCCTCCTACCTCGTAAAGCGCCTGCAGCTACTATCACCGTGGGCCGCTGCTGGCGGGCAGGAAGCCGACACAGCGGGGCGTTGCGAGCAGCGCCTGTGCGGTGGTGGTGTAATGGTGAGCATAGTTGCCTTCCAAGCAGTTGATCCGGGTTCGATTCCCGGCCACCGCAAGTGGCGCCGGTTTTTTCGTATGAGTATGTGAGCCGCGTGCTGTTAAATGAAGGTTTTTTTCGTCGTAGTTCCACGCAGACCATCCTGTCGTATGTCCCGACTTGTCCCGACTTTGCTCGGCTGACGCGAAAGCTGACGCTTGGAATTCGCCCTTATCAAAAGGACAGGCACTATAAACGGCTGAGAGAGGCGAGGTGTGGAGAGGTACCAAAACGACAGGCAATCTGCGAAATTTTCTGCTCGTTGTTCTTAAAGAAAAAACCGACGCAGTCGGTAGGACTCGAAGCTACGCTCCCAGAGGGAATCTGATTTCTAGTCAGACGCCTTAACCACTCGGCCACGACTGCTCGTAACTGAAGCTTCCCTGGAATCGTGAAGAATCCAACCGGTCTGCGCAGACTGTTGACAGGAAACGAACTCCGTGTACTGATTACGGCAGGGTTACCATCGCTACGAGACGAGCCATTACGGAAACGTTAAAATCTTCGCCCGGACAGGGACTTGAACCCTGGACCCTTAGGTTAAAAGCCTAATGCTCTACCGACTGAGCTATCCGGGCTCACGCTCCTTGTGGATGGAGCGGCTGCAAGCAATGTAAATAACTGGAACGCGTGTGTAGGCGTACTACGGTAATTTCTGGCTTCTGGCGCAACTGGCGACTTCACCGACTTCCCACTGACGCTGGTAGCAGCCCAACAGCGGACCAGAGCCTCTTCTCCCTTTATTTCGGTGCCGACAGTAATTGCATCATGTGCCTGTTTTCCCCGATTACGTTCGGTCGAAGCTTCGCAAGGTGGGCGACAAACGACAGTTCGAAGGCCAAAACGTGGAGCGTTGTGTGCGCAAAAACTTCCGTTCCGGTACCGGAAATCGAACCCGGGCCTCCTGGGTGAAAGCCAGGTATCCTAGCCACTAGACCACACCGGAGTTGCTCGATAAGCGTGAGGTTTTCTCCGTCTCCTCTCGTATTTCGTGCTGAATCTGGACTCAGTGCAGTTCTCCGTCTGCGAGCATATTTGCGCCTACAGACTGGCATGGCGCACAGCTCGAAATTGACTATTCATTATTTTACTCCTAACAAGGGAAGAGAAAGATCAAAGTTGTACGTTGTCATAATTGGAAATAAACATATTGACGCTGGGGCGTAGACTCCTTGTGGATAACGAACGACAATTAAGTTCGTTCCCTAGCAACAGCAACGCCGTTAATTCAGCCATGATGTACAGCAAATTAAATGCCCCGGGTGAGGATCGAACTCACGACCTTAAGATTATGAGACTTACGCGCTACCTACTGCGCTACCGAGGCACGTTGCAAGTAATGTTACAGGAAACTTGGTAAGTCTCTCATATTAGAGATAGACAGTTTGCGCTTTCTCAAGAATCTGTTGTGTTGCTACACGTGCTTTCCCTACTTGCTAGATTAAACTGCTGCCGCAGCTTTTTCAACGGAACGCAGCACTGCCCGAGGTTACAGTACATCGCCCTTGCGGCACCTGAACACAGCGGCCTGTTGGGCCAGGCCGTCGTCAGAGTTCAGAAATAGCACGCGACCGTTCAAGTACGGTCTATTGCGTGCTGCGTGTATGGTTCTTCTCACAGCGAATCTTGCTATGCATTCCTGAGGCTGACGCAGCTCAGGCGAGGAATCGGCGCGGCAGCATTATAGCGAGAACAGCAGAACGATGCATCGGCCGGGATTCGAACCCGTGCCGTCCGCATGCTAAGCGAGCATTCACCAATTTTTTTTTTTTTTGTTCTCATTTCTTTCGTTGCATTTGTTGGGGGCGGACGTCCGATGGCGCCCGTTCATGTTCATCGTTGACTCGGTCTTTTATTACAGAGGGCAGATAACTCTCAGACCGAACACGCTGAGCTATCGTGCCGGCAAGCCTTAAGATTATGAGACTTACGCGCTGCCTACTGCACTACTGAGGCACATGCCATTGAACCACCGATGCTCGACAAGCTGCCCGTGCTTCCCGAGTACTTTTCTGCAGGGGAAAGTGGGATTGCCACCCAGCGACGTCGGATACAACCGAAAAAAGTGCTACACACGCGGAGTGCTCCACTACACTGCCTTAAAACGAATGCTCATCTCTATCGTGTGAGTAACCTTGCGGCCGCGGCGACTAGTCTTGCCCAAAGACGCAGCGTGCGTGGAGGCGCTACCCGAATGCGTGTGGATGCACCCTCCTACCTCGTAAAGCGCCTGCAGCTACTATCACCGTGGGCCGCTGCTGGCGGGCAGGAAGCCGACACAGCGGGGCGTTGCGAGCAGCGCCTGTGCGGTGGTGGTGTAATGGTGAGCATAGTTGCCTTCCAAGCAGTTGATCCGGGTTCGATTCCCGGCCACCGCAAGTGGCGCCGGTTTTTTCGTATGAGTATGTGAGCCGCGTGCTGTTAAATGAAGGTTTTTTTCGTCGTAGTTCCACGCAGACCATCCTGTCGTATGTCCCGACTTGTCCCGACTTTGCTCGGCTGACGCGAAAGCTGACGCTTGGAATTCGCCCTTATCAAAAGGACAGGCACTATAAACGGCTGAGAGAGGCGAGGTGTGGAGAGGTACCAAAACGACAGGCAATCTGCGAAATTTTCTGCTCGTTGTTCTTAAAGAAAAAACCGACGCAGTCGGTAGGACTCGAAGCTACGCTCCCAGAGGGAATCTGATTTCTAGTCAGACGCCTTAACCACTCGGCCACGACTGCTCGTAACTGAAGCTTCCCTGGAATCGTGAAGAATCCAACCGGTCTGCGCAGACTGTTGACAGGAAACGAACTCCGTGTACTGATTACGGCAGGGTTACCATCGCTACGAGACGAGCCATTACGGAAACGTTAAAATCTTCGCCCGGACAGGGACTTGAACCCTGGACCCTTAGGTTAAAAGCCTAATGCTCTACCGACTGAGCTATCCGGGCTCACGCTCCTTGTGGATGGAGCGGCTGCAAGCAATGTAAATAACTGGAACGCGTGTGTAGGCGTACTACGGTAATTTCTGGCTTCTGGCGCAACTGGCGACTTCACCGACTTCCCACTGACGCTGGTAGCAGCCCAACAGCGGACCAGAGCCTCTTCTCCCTTTATTTCGGTGCCGACAGTAATTGCATCATGTGCCTGTTTTCCCCGATTACGTTCGGTCGAAGCTTCGCAAGGTGGGCGACAAACGACAGTTCGAAGGCCAAAACGTGGAGCGTTGTGTGCGCAAAAACTTCCGTTCCGGTACCGGAAATCGAACCCGGGCCTCCTGGGTGAAAGCCAGGTATCCTAGCCACTAGACCACACCGGAGTTGCTCGATAAGCGTGAGGTTTTCTCCGTCTCCTCTCGTATTTCGTGCTGAATCTGGACTCAGTGCAGTTCTCCGTCTGCGAGCATATTTGCGCCTACAGACTGGCATGGCGCACAGCTCGAAATTGACTATTCATTATTTTACTCCTAACAAGGGAAGAGAAAGATCAAAGTTGTACGTTGTCATAATTGGAAATAAACATATTGACGCTGGGGCGTAGACTCCTTGTGGATAACGAACGACAATTAAGTTCGTTCCCTAGCAACAGCAACGCCGTTAATTCAGCCATGATGTACAGCAAATTAAATGCCCCGGGTGAGGATCGAACTCACGACCTTAAGATTATGAGACTTACGCGCTACCTACTGCGCTACCGAGGCACGTTGCAAGTAATGTTACAGGAAACTTGGTAAGTCTCTCATATTAGAGATAGACAGTTTGCGCTTTCTCAAGAATCTGTTGTGTTGCTACACGTGCTTTCCCTACTTGCTAGATTAAACTGCTGCCGCAGCTTTTTCAACGGAACGCAGCACTGCCCGAGGTTACAGTACATCGCCCTTGCGGCACCTGAACACAGCGGCCTGTTGGGCCAGGCCGTCGTCAGAGTTCAGAAATAGCACGCGACCGTTCAAGTACGGTCTATTGCGTGCTGCGTGTATGGTTCTTCTCACAGCGAATCTTGCTATGCATTCCTGAGGCTGACGCAGCTCAGGCGAGGAATCGGCGCGGCAGCATTATAGCGAGAACAGCAGAACGATGCATCGGCCGGGATTCGAACCCGTGCCGTCCGCATGCTAAGCGAGCATTCACCAATTTTTTTTTTTTTTGTTCTCATTTCTTTCGTTGCATTTGTTGGGGGCGGACGTCCGATGGCGCCCGTTCATGTTCATCGTTGACTCGGTCTTTTATTACAGAGGGCAGATAACTCTCAGACCGAACACGCTGAGCTATCGTGCCGGCAAGCCTTAAGATTATGAGACTTACGCGCTGCCTACTGCACTACTGAGGCACATGCCATTGAACCACCGATGCTCGACAAGCTGCCCGTGCTTCCCGAGTACTTTTCTGCAGGGGAAAGTGGGATTGCCACCCAGCGACGTCGGATACAACCGAAAAAAGTGCTACACACGCGGAGTGCTCCACTACACTGCCTTAAAACGAATGCTCATCTCTATCGTGTGAGTAACCTTGCGGCCGCGGCGACTAGTCTTGCCCAAAGACGCAGCGTGCGTGGAGGCGCTACCCGAATGCGTGTGGATGCACCCTCCTACCTCGTAAAGCGCCTGCAGCTACTATCACCGTGGGCCGCTGCTGGCGGGCAGGAAGCCGACACAGCGGGGCGTTGCGAGCAGCGCCTGTGCGGTGGTGGTGTAATGGTGAGCATAGTTGCCTTCCAAGCAGTTGATCCGGGTTCGATTCCCGGCCACCGCAAGTGGCGCCGGTTTTTTCGTATGAGTATGTGAGCCGCGTGCTGTTAAATGAAGGTTTTTTTCGTCGTAGTTCCACGCAGACCATCCTGTCGTATGTCCCGACTTGTCCCGACTTTGCTCGGCTGACGCGAAAGCTGACGCTTGGAATTCGCCCTTATCAAAAGGACAGGCACTATAAACGGCTGAGAGAGGCGAGGTGTGGAGAGGTACCAAAACGACAGGCAATCTGCGAAATTTTCTGCTCGTTGTTCTTAAAGAAAAAACCGACGCAGTCGGTAGGACTCGAAGCTACGCTCCCAGAGGGAATCTGATTTCTAGTCAGACGCCTTAACCACTCGGCCACGACTGCTCGTAACTGAAGCTTCCCTGGAATCGTGAAGAATCCAACCGGTCTGCGCAGACTGTTGACAGGAAACGAACTCCGTGTACTGATTACGGCAGGGTTACCATCGCTACGAGACGAGCCATTACGGAAACGTTAAAATCTTCGCCCGGACAGGGACTTGAACCCTGGACCCTTAGGTTAAAAGCCTAATGCTCTACCGACTGAGCTATCCGGGCTCACGCTCCTTGTGGATGGAGCGGCTGCAAGCAATGTAAATAACTGGAACGCGTGTGTAGGCGTACTACGGTAATTTCTGGCTTCTGGCGCAACTGGCGACTTCACCGACTTCCCACTGACGCTGGTAGCAGCCCAACAGCGGACCAGAGCCTCTTCTCCCTTTATTTCGGTGCCGACAGTAATTGCATCATGTGCCTGTTTTCCCCGATTACGTTCGGTCGAAGCTTCGCAAGGTGGGCGACAAACGACAGTTCGAAGGCCAAAACGTGGAGCGTTGTGTGCGCAAAAACTTCCGTTCCGGTACCGGAAATCGAACCCGGGCCTCCTGGGTGAAAGCCAGGTATCCTAGCCACTAGACCACACCGGAGTTGCTCGATAAGCGTGAGGTTTTCTCCGTCTCCTCTCGTATTTCGTGCTGAATCTGGACTCAGTGCAGTTCTCCGTCTGCGAGCATATTTGCGCCTACAGACTGGCATGGCGCACAGCTCGAAATTGACTATTCATTATTTTACTCCTAACAAGGGAAGAGAAAGATCAAAGTTGTACGTTGTCATAATTGGAAATAAACATATTGACGCTGGGGCGTAGACTCCTTGTGGATAACGAACGACAATTAAGTTCGTTCCCTAGCAACAGCAACGCCGTTAATTCAGCCATGATGTACAGCAAATTAAATGCCCCGGGTGAGGATCGAACTCACGACCTTAAGATTATGAGACTTACGCGCTACCTACTGCGCTACCGAGGCACGTTGCAAGTAATGTTACAGGAAACTTGGTAAGTCTCTCATATTAGAGATAGACAGTTTGCGCTTTCTCAAGAATCTGTTGTGTTGCTACACGTGCTTTCCCTACTTGCTAGATTAAACTGCTGCCGCAGCTTTTTCAACGGAACGCAGCACTGCCCGAGGTTACAGTACATCGCCCTTGCGGCACCTGAACACAGCGGCCTGTTGGGCCAGGCCGTCGTCAGAGTTCAGAAATAGCACGCGACCGTTCAAGTACGGTCTATTGCGTGCTGCGTGTATGGTTCTTCTCACAGCGAATCTTGCTATGCATTCCTGAGGCTGACGCAGCTCAGGCGAGGAATCGGCGCGGCAGCATTATAGCGAGAACAGCAGAACGATGCATCGGCCGGGATTCGAACCCGTGCCGTCCGCATGCTAAGCGAGCATTCACCAATTTTTTTTTTTTTTGTTCTCATTTCTTTCGTTGCATTTGTTGGGGGCGGACGTCCGATGGCGCCCGTTCATGTTCATCGTTGACTCGGTCTTTTATTACAGAGGGCAGATAACTCTCAGACCGAACACGCTGAGCTATCGTGCCGGCAAGCCTTAAGATTATGAGACTTACGCGCTGCCTACTGCACTACTGAGGCACATGCCATTGAACCACCGATGCTCGACAAGCTGCCCGTGCTTCCCGAGTACTTTTCTGCAGGGGAAAGTGGGATTGCCACCCAGCGACGTCGGATACAACCGAAAAAAGTGCTACACACGCGGAGTGCTCCACTACACTGCCTTAAAACGAATGCTCATCTCTATCGTGTGAGTAACCTTGCGGCCGCGGCGACTAGTCTTGCCCAAAGACGCAGCGTGCGTGGAGGCGCTACCCGAATGCGTGTGGATGCACCCTCCTACCTCGTAAAGCGCCTGCAGCTACTATCACCGTGGGCCGCTGCTGGCGGGCAGGAAGCCGACACAGCGGGGCGTTGCGAGCAGCGCCTGTGCGGTGGTGGTGTAATGGTGAGCATAGTTGCCTTCCAAGCAGTTGATCCGGGTTCGATTCCCGGCCACCGCAAGTGGCGCCGGTTTTTTCGTATGAGTATGTGAGCCGCGTGCTGTTAAATGAAGGTTTTTTTCGTCGTAGTTCCACGCAGACCATCCTGTCGTATGTCCCGACTTGTCCCGACTTTGCTCGGCTGACGCGAAAGCTGACGCTTGGAATTCGCCCTTATCAAAAGGACAGGCACTATAAACGGCTGAGAGAGGCGAGGTGTGGAGAGGTACCAAAACGACAGGCAATCTGCGAAATTTTCTGCTCGTTGTTCTTAAAGAAAAAACCGACGCAGTCGGTAGGACTCGAAGCTACGCTCCCAGAGGGAATCTGATTTCTAGTCAGACGCCTTAACCACTCGGCCACGACTGCTCGTAACTGAAGCTTCCCTGGAATCGTGAAGAATCCAACCGGTCTGCGCAGACTGTTGACAGGAAACGAACTCCGTGTACTGATTACGGCAGGGTTACCATCGCTACGAGACGAGCCATTACGGAAACGTTAAAATCTTCGCCCGGACAGGGACTTGAACCCTGGACCCTTAGGTTAAAAGCCTAATGCTCTACCGACTGAGCTATCCGGGCTCACGCTCCTTGTGGATGGAGCGGCTGCAAGCAATGTAAATAACTGGAACGCGTGTGTAGGCGTACTACGGTAATTTCTGGCTTCTGGCGCAACTGGCGACTTCACCGACTTCCCACTGACGCTGGTAGCAGCCCAACAGCGGACCAGAGCCTCTTCTCCCTTTATTTCGGCGCCGACAGTAATTGCATCATGTGCCTGTTTTCCCCGATTACGTTCGGTCGAAGCTTCGCAAGGTGGGCGACAAACGACAGTTCGAAGGCCAAAACGTGGAGCGTTGTGTGCGCAAAAACTTCCGTTCCGGTACCGGAAATCGAACCCGGGCCTCCTGGGTGAAAGCCAGGTATCCTAGCCACTAGACCACACCGGAGTTGCTCGATAAGCGTGAGGTTTTCTCCGTCTCCTCTCGTATTTCGTGCTGAATCTGGACTCAGTGCAGTTCTCCGTTTGCGAGCATATTTGCGCCTACAGACTGGCATGGCGCACAGCTCGAAATTGACTATTCATTATTTTACTCCTAACAAGGGAAGAGAAAGATCAAAGTTGTACGTTGTCATAATTGGAAATAAACATATTGACGCTGGGGCGTAGACTCCTTGTGGATAACGAACGACAATTAAGTTCGTTCCCTAGCAACAGCAACGCCGTTAATTCAGCCATGATGTACAGCAAATTAAATGCCCCGGGTGAGGATCGAACTCACGACCTTAAGATTATGAGACTTACGCGCTACCTACTGCGCTACCGAGGCACGTTGCAAGTAATGTTACAGGAAACTTGGTAAGTCTCTCATATTAGAGATAGACAGTTTGCGCTTTCTCAAGAATCTGTTGTGTTGCTACACGTGCTTTCCCTACTTGCTAGATTAAACTGCTGCCGCAGCTTTTTCAACGGAACGCAGCACTGCCCGAGGTTACAGTACATCGCCCTTGCGGCACCTGAACACAGCGGCCTGTTGGGCCAGGCCGTCGTCAGAGTTCAGAAATAGCACGCGACCGTTCAAGTACGGTCTATTGCGTGCTGCGTGTATGGTTCTTCTCACAGCGAATCTTGCTATGCATTCCTGAGGCTGACGCAGCTCAGGCGAGGAATCGGCGCGGCAGCATTATAGCGAGAACAGCAGAACGATGCATCGGCCGGGATTCGAACCCGTGCCGTCCGCATGCTAAGCGAGCATTCACCAATTTTTTTTTTTTTGTTCTCATTTCTTTCGTTGCATTTGTTGGGGGCGGACGTCCGATGGCGCCCGTTCATGTTCATCGTTGACTCGGTCTTTTATTACAGAGGGCAGATAACTCTCAGACCGAACACGCTGAGCTATCGTGCCGGCAAGCCTTAAGATTATGAGACTTACGCGCTGCCTACTGCACTACTGAGGCACATGCCATTGAACCACCGATGCTCGACAAGCTGCCCGTGCTTCCCGAGTACTTTTCTGCAGGGGAAAGTGGGATTGCCACCCAGCGACGTCGGATACAACCGAAAAAAGTGCTACACACGCGGAGTGCTCCACTACACTGCCTTAAAACGAATGCTCATCTCTATCGTGTGAGTAACCTTGCGGCCGCGGCGACTAGTCTTGCCCAAAGACGCAGCGTGCGTGGAGGCGCTACCCGAATGCGTGTGGATGCACCCTCCTACCTCGTAAAGCGCCTGCAGCTACTATCACCGTGGGCCGCTGCTGGCGGGCAGGAAGCCGACACAGCGGGGCGTTGCGAGCAGCGCCTGTGCGGTGGTGGTGTAATGGTGAGCATAGTTGCCTTCCAAGCAGTTGATCCGGGTTCGATTCCCGGCCACCGCAAGTGGCGCCGGTTTTTTCGTATGAGTATGTGAGCCGCGTGCTGTTAAATGAAGGTTTTTTTCGTCGTAGTTCCACGCAGACCATCCTGTCGTATGTCCCGACTTTGCTCGGCTGACGCGAAAGCTGACGCTTGGAATTCGCCCTTATCAAAAGGACAGGCACTATAAACGGCTGAGAGAGGCGAGGTGTGGAGAGGTACCAAAACGACAGGCAATCTGCGAAATTTTCTGCTCGTTGTTCTTAAAGAAAAAACCGACGCAGTCGGTAGGACTCGAAGCTACGCTCCCAGAGGGAATCTGATTTCTAGTCAGACGCCTTAACCACTCGGCCACGACTGCTCGTAACTGAAGCTTCCCTGGAATCGTGAAGAATCCAACCGGTCTGCGCAGACTGTTGACAGGAAACGAACTCCGTGTACTGATTACGGCAGGGTTACCATCGCTACGAGACGAGCCATTACGGAAACGTTAAAATCTTCGCCCGGACAGGGACTTGAACCCTGGACCCTTAGGTTAAAAGCCTAATGCTCTACCGACTGAGCTATCCGGGCTCACGCTCCTTGTGGATGGAGCGGCTGCAAGCAATGTAAATAACTGGAACGCGTGTGTAGGCGTACTACGGTAATTTCTGGCTTCTGGCGCAACTGGCGACTTCACCGACTTCCCACTGACGCTGGTAGCAGCCCAACAGCGGACCAGAGCCTCTTCTCCCTTTATTTCGGCGCCGACAGTAATTGCATCATGTGCCTGTTTTCCCCGATTACGTTCGGTCGAAGCTTCGCAAGGTGGGCGACAAACGACAGTTCGAAGGCCAAAACGTGGAGCGTTGTGTGCGCAAAAACTTCCGTTCCGGTACCGGAAATCGAACCCGGGCCTCCTGGGTGAAAGCCAGGTATCCTAGCCACTAGACCACACCGGAGTTGCTCGATAAGCGTGAGGTTTTCTCCGTCTCCTCTCGTATTTCGTGCTGAATCTGGACTCAGTGCAGTTCTCCGTTTGCGAGCATATTTGCGCCTACAGACTGGCATGGCGCACAGCTCGAAATTGACTATTCATTATTTTACTCCTAACAAGGGAAGAGAAAGATCAAAGTTGTACGTTGTCATAATTGGAAATAAACATATTGACGCTGGGGCGTAGACTCCTTGTGGATAACGAACGACAATTAAGTTCGTTCCCTAGCAACAGCAACGCCGTTAATTCAGCCATGATGTACAGCAAATTAAATGCCCCGGGTGAGGATCGAACTCACGACCTTAAGATTATGAGACTTACGCGCTACCTACTGCGCTACCGAGGCACGTTGCAAGTAATGTTACAGGAAACTTGGTAAGTCTCTCATATTAGAGATAGACAGTTTGCGCTTTCTCAAGAATCTGTTGTGTTGCTACACGTGCTTTCCCTACTTGCTAGATTAAACTGCTGCCGCAGCTTTTTCAACGGAACGCAGCACTGCCCGAGGTTACAGTACATCGCCCTTGCGGCACCTGAACACAGCGGCCTGTTGGGCCAGGCCGTCGTCAGAGTTCAGAAATAGCACGCGACCGTTCAAGTACGGTCTATTGCGTGCTGCGTGTATGGTTCTTCTCACAGCGAATCTTGCTATGCATTCCTGAGGCTGACGCAGCTCAGGCGAGGAATCGGCGCGGCAGCATTATAGCGAGAACAGCAGAACGATGCATCGGCCGGGATTCGAACCCGTGCCGTCCGCATGCTAAGCGAGCATTCACCAATTTTTTTTTTTTTGTTCTCATTTCTTTCGTTGCATTTGTTGGGGGCGGACGTCCGATGGCGCCCGTTCATGTTCATCGTTGACTCGGTCTTTTATTACAGAGGGCAGATAACTCTCAGACCGAACACGCTGAGCTATCGTGCCGGCAAGCCTTAAGATTATGAGACTTACGCGCTGCCTACTGCACTACTGAGGCACATGCCATTGAACCACCGATGCTCGACAAGCTGCCCGTGCTTCCCGAGTACTTTTCTGCAGGGGAAAGTGGGATTGCCACCCAGCGACGTCGGATACAACCGAAAAAAGTGCTACACACGCGGAGTGCTCCACTACACTGCCTTAAAACGAATGCTCATCTCTATCGTGTGAGTAACCTTGCGGCCGCGGCGACTAGTCTTGCCCAAAGACGCAGCGTGCGTGGAGGCGCTACCCGAATGCGTGTGGATGCACCCTCCTACCTCGTAAAGCGCCTGCAGCTACTATCACCGTGGGCCGCTGCTGGCGGGCAGGAAGCCGACACAGCGGGGCGTTGCGAGCAGCGCCTGTGCGGTGGTGGTGTAATGGTGAGCATAGTTGCCTTCCAAGCAGTTGATCCGGGTTCGATTCCCGGCCACCGCAAGTGGCGCCGGTTTTTTCGTATGAGTATGTGAGCCGCGTGCTGTTAAATGAAGGTTTTTTTCGTCGTAGTTCCACGCAGACCATCCTGTCGTATGTCCCGACTTGTCCCGACTTTGCTCGGCTGACGCGAAAGCTGACGCTTGGAATTCGCCCTTATCAAAAGGACAGGCACTATAAACGGCTGAGAGAGGCGAGGTGTGGAGAGGTACCAAAACGACAGGCAATCTGCGAAATTTTCTGCTCGTTGTTCTTAAAGAAAAAACCGACGCAGTCGGTAGGACTCGAAGCTACGCTCCCAGAGGGAATCTGATTTCTAGTCAGACGCCTTAACCACTCGGCCACGACTGCTCGTAACTGAAGCTTCCCTGGAATCGTGAAGAATCCAACCGGTCTGCGCAGACTGTTGACAGGAAACGAACTCCGTGTACTGATTACGGCAGGGTTACCATCGCTACGAGACGAGCCATTACGGAAACGTTAAAATCTTCGCCCGGACAGGGACTTGAACCCTGGACCCTTAGGTTAAAAGCCTAATGCTCTACCGACTGAGCTATCCGGGCTCACGCTCCTTGTGGATGGAGCGGCTGCAAGCAATGTAAATAACTGGAACGCGTGTGTAGGCGTACTACGGTAATTTCTGGCTTCTGGCGCAACTGGCGACTTCACCGACTTCCCACTGACGCTGGTAGCAGCCCAACAGCGGACCAGAGCCTCTTCTCCCTTTATTTCGGCGCCGACAGTAATTGCATCATGTGCCTGTTTTCCCCGATTACGTTCGGTCGAAGCTTCGCAAGGTGGGCGACAAACGACAGTTCGAAGGCCAAAACGTGGAGCGTTGTGTGCGCAAAAACTTCCGTTCCGGTACCGGAAATCGAACCCGGGCCTCCTGGGTGAAAGCCAGGTATCCTAGCCACTAGACCACACCGGAGTTGCTCGATAAGCGTGAGGTTTTCTCCGTCTCCTCTCGTATTTCGTGCTGAATCTGGACTCAGTGCAGTTCTCCGTTTGCGAGCATATTTGCGCCTACAGACTGGCATGGCGCACAGCTCGAAATTGACTATTCATTATTTTACTCCTAACAAGGGAAGAGAAAGATCAAAGTTGTACGTTGTCATAATTGGAAATAAACATATTGACGCTGGGGCGTAGACTCCTTGTGGATAACGAACGACAATTAAGTTCGTTCCCTAGCAACAGCAACGCCGTTAATTCAGCCATGATGTACAGCAAATTAAATGCCCCGGGTGAGGATCGAACTCACGACCTTAAGATTATGAGACTTACGCGCTACCTACTGCGCTACCGAGGCACGTTGCAAGTAATGTTACAGGAAACTTGGTAAGTCTCTCATATTAGAGATAGACAGTTTGCGCTTTCTCAAGAATCTGTTGTGTTGCTACACGTGCTTTCCCTACTTGCTAGATTAAACTGCTGCCGCAGCTTTTTCAACGGAACGCAGCACTGCCCGAGGTTACAGTACATCGCCCTTGCGGCACCTGAACACAGCGGCCTGTTGGGCCAGGCCGTCGTCAGAGTTCAGAAATAGCACGCGACCGTTCAAGTACGGTCTATTGCGTGCTGCGTGTATGGTTCTTCTCACAGCGAATCTTGCTATGCATTCCTGAGGCTGACGCAGCTCAGGCGAGGAATCGGCGCGGCAGCATTATAGCGAGAACAGCAGAACGATGCATCGGCCGGGATTCGAACCCGTGCCGTCCGCATGCTAAGCGAGCATTCACCAATTTTTTTTTTTTTGTTCTCATTTCTTTCGTTGCATTTGTTGGGGGCGGACGTCCGATGGCGCCCGTTCATGTTCATCGTTGACTCGGTCTTTTATTACAGAGGGCAGATAACTCTCAGACCGAACACGCTGAGCTATCGTGCCGGCAAGCCTTAAGATTATGAGACTTACGCGCTGCCTACTGCACTACTGAGGCACATGCCATTGAACCACCGATGCTCGACAAGCTGCCCGTGCTTCCCGAGTACTTTTCTGCAGGGGAAAGTGGGATTGCCACCCAGCGACGTCGGATACAACCGAAAAAAGTGCTACACACGCGGAGTGCTCCACTACACTGCCTTAAAACGAATGCTCATCTCTATCGTGTGAGTAACCTTGCGGCCGCGGCGACTAGTCTTGCCCAAAGACGCAGCGTGCGTGGAGGCGCTACCCGAATGCGTGTGGATGCACCCTCCTACCTCGTAAAGCGCCTGCAGCTACTATCACCGTGGGCCGCTGCTGGCGGGCAGGAAGCCGACACAGCGGGGCGTTGCGAGCAGCGCCTGTGCGGTGGTGGTGTAATGGTGAGCATAGTTGCCTTCCAAGCAGTTGATCCGGGTTCGATTCCCGGCCACCGCAAGTGGCGCCGGTTTTTTCGTATGAGTATGTGAGCCGCGTGCTGTTAAATGAAGGTTTTTTTCGTCGTAGTTCCACGCAGACCATCCTGTCGTATGTCCCGACTTTGCTCGGCTGACGCGAAAGCTGACGCTTGGAATTCGCCCTTATCAAAAGGACAGGCACTATAAACGGCTGAGAGAGGCGAGGTGTGGAGAGGTACCAAAACGACAGGCAATCTGCGAAATTTTCTGCTCGTTGTTCTTAAAGAAAAAACCGACGCAGTCGGTAGGACTCGAAGCTACGCTCCCAGAGGGAATCTGATTTCTAGTCAGACGCCTTAACCACTCGGCCACGACTGCTCGTAACTGAAGCTTCCCTGGAATCGTGAAGAATCCAACCGGTCTGCGCAGACTGTTGACAGGAAACGAACTCCGTGTACTGATTACGGCAGGGTTACCATCGCTACGAGACGAGCCATTACGGAAACGTTAAAATCTTCGCCCGGACAGGGACTTGAACCCTGGACCCTTAGGTTAAAAGCCTAATGCTCTACCGACTGAGCTATCCGGGCTCACGCTCCTTGTGGATGGAGCGGCTGCAAGCAATGTAAATAACTGGAACGCGTGTGTAGGCGTACTACGGTAATTTCTGGCTTCTGGCGCAACTGGCGACTTCACCGACTTCCCACTGACGCTGGTAGCAGCCCAACAGCGGACCAGAGCCTCTTCTCCCTTTATTTCGGCGCCGACAGTAATTGCATCATGTGCCTGTTTTCCCCGATTACGTTCGGTCGAAGCTTCGCAAGGTGGGCGACAAACGACAGTTCGAAGGCCAAAACGTGGAGCGTTGTGTGCGCAAAAACTTCCGTTCCGGTACCGGAAATCGAACCCGGGCCTCCTGGGTGAAAGCCAGGTATCCTAGCCACTAGACCACACCGGAGTTGCTCGATAAGCGTGAGGTTTTCTCCGTCTCCTCTCGTATTTCGTGCTGAATCTGGACTCAGTGCAGTTCTCCGTTTGCGAGCATATTTGCGCCTACAGACTGGCATGGCGCACAGCTCGAAATTGACTATTCATTATTTTACTCCTAACAAGGGAAGAGAAAGATCAAAGTTGTACGTTGTCATAATTGGAAATAAACATATTGACGCTGGGGCGTAGACTCCTTGTGGATAACGAACGACAATTAAGTTCGTTCCCTAGCAACAGCAACGCCGTTAATTCAGCCATGATGTACAGCAAATTAAATGCCCCGGGTGAGGATCGAACTCACGACCTTAAGATTATGAGACTTACGCGCTACCTACTGCGCTACCGAGGCACGTTGCAAGTAATGTTACAGGAAACTTGGTAAGTCTCTCATATTAGAGATAGACAGTTTGCGCTTTCTCAAGAATCTGTTGTGTTGCTACACGTGCTTTCCCTACTTGCTAGATTAAACTGCTGCCGCAGCTTTTTCAACGGAACGCAGCACTGCCCGAGGTTACAGTACATCGCCCTTGCGGCACCTGAACACAGCGGCCTGTTGGGCCAGGCCGTCGTCAGAGTTCAGAAATAGCACGCGACCGTTCAAGTACGGTCTATTGCGTGCTGCGTGTATGGTTCTTCTCACAGCGAATCTTGCTATGCATTCCTGAGGCTGACGCAGCTCAGGCGAGGAATCGGCGCGGCAGCATTATAGCGAGAACAGCAGAACGATGCATCGGCCGGGATTCGAACCCGTGCCGTCCGCATGCTAAGCGAGCATTCACCAATTTTTTTTTTTTTGTTCTCATTTCTTTCGTTGCATTTGTTGGGGGCGGACGTCCGATGGCGCCCGTTCATGTTCATCGTTGACTCGGTCTTTTATTACAGAGGGCAGATAACTCTCAGACCGAACACGCTGAGCTATCGTGCCGGCAAGCCTTAAGATTATGAGACTTACGCGCTGCCTACTGCACTACTGAGGCACATGCCATTGAACCACCGATGCTCGACAAGCTGCCCGTGCTTCCCGAGTACTTTTCTGCAGGGGAAAGTGGGATTGCCACCCAGCGACGTCGGATACAACCGAAAAAAGTGCTACACACGCGGAGTGCTCCACTACACTGCCTTAAAACGAATGCTCATCTCTATCGTGTGAGTAACCTTGCGGCCGCGGCGACTAGTCTTGCCCAAAGACGCAGCGTGCGTGGAGGCGCTACCCGAATGCGTGTGGATGCACCCTCCTACCTCGTAAAGCGCCTGCAGCTACTATCACCGTGGGCCGCTGCTGGCGGGCAGGAAGCCGACACAGCGGGGCGTTGCGAGCAGCGCCTGTGCGGTGGTGGTGTAATGGTGAGCATAGTTGCCTTCCAAGCAGTTGATCCGGGTTCGATTCCCGGCCACCGCAAGTGGCGCCGGTTTTTTCGTATGAGTATGTGAGCCGCGTGCTGTTAAATGAAGGTTTTTTTCGTCGTAGTTCCACGCAGACCATCCTGTCGTATGTCCCGACTTGTCCCGACTTTGCTCGGCTGACGCGAAAGCTGACGCTTGGAATTCGCCCTTATCAAAAGGACAGGCACTATAAACGGCTGAGAGAGGCGAGGTGTGGAGAGGTACCAAAACGACAGGCAATCTGCGAAATTTTCTGCTCGTTGTTCTTAAAGAAAAAACCGACGCAGTCGGTAGGACTCGAAGCTACGCTCCCAGAGGGAATCTGATTTCTAGTCAGACGCCTTAATCACTCGGCCACGACTGCTCGTAACTGAAGCTTCCCTGGAATCGTGAAGAATCCAACCGGTCTGCGCAGACTGTTGACAGGAAACGAACTCCGTGTACTGATTACGGCAGGGTTACCATCGCTACGAGACGAGCCATTACGGAAACGTTAAAATCTTCGCCCGGACAGGGACTTGAACCCTGGACCCTTAGGTTAAAAGCCTAATGCTCTACCGACTGAGCTATCCGGGCTCACGCTCCTTGTGGATGGAGCGGCTGCAAGCAATGTAAATAACTGGAACGCGTGTGTAGGCGTACTACGGTAATTTCTGGCTTCTGGCGCAACTGGCGACTTCACCGACTTCCCACTGACGCTGGTAGCAGCCCAACAGCGGACCAGAGCCTCTTCTCCCTTTATTTCGGCGCCGACAGTAATTGCATCATGTGCCTGTTTTCCCCGATTACGTTCGGTCGAAGCTTCGCAAGGTGGGCGACAAACGACAGTTCGAAGGCCAAAACGTGGAGCGTTGTGTGCGCAAAAACTTCCGTTCCGGTACCGGAAATCGAACCCGGGCCTCCTGGGTGAAAGCCAGGTATCCTAGCCACTAGACCACACCGGAGTTGCTCGATAAGCGTGAGGTTTTCTCCGTCTCCTCTCGTATTTCGTGCTGAATCTGGACTCAGTGCAGTTCTCCGTTTGCGAGCATATTTGCGCCTACAGACTGGCATGGCGCACAGCTCGAAATTGACTATTCATTATTTTACTCCTAACAAGGGAAGAGAAAGATCAAAGTTGTACGTTGTCATAATTGGAAATAAACATATTGACGCTGGGGCGTAGACTCCTTGTGGATAACGAACGACAATTAAGTTCGTTCCCTAGCAACAGCAACGCCGTTAATTCAGCCATGATGTACAGCAAATTAAATGCCCCGGGTGAGGATCGAACTCACGACCTTAAGATTATGAGACTTACGCGCTACCTACTGCGCTACCGAGGCACGTTGCAAGTAATGTTACAGGAAACTTGGTAAGTCTCTCATATTAGAGATAGACAGTTTGCGCTTTCTCAAGAATCTGTTGTGTTGCTACACGTGCTTTCCCTACTTGCTAGATTAAACTGCTGCCGCAGCTTTTTCAACGGAACGCAGCACTGCCCGAGGTTACAGTACATCGCCCTTGCGGCACCTGAACACAGCGGCCTGTTGGGCCAGGCCGTCGTCAGAGTTCAGAAATAGCACGCGACCGTTCAAGTACGGTCTATTGCGTGCTGCGTGTATGGTTCTTCTCACAGCGAATCTTGCTATGCATTCCTGAGGCTGACGCAGCTCAGGCGAGGAATCGGCGCGGCAGCATTATAGCGAGAACAGCAGAACGATGCATCGGCCGGGATTCGAACCCGTGCCGTCCGCATGCTAAGCGAGCATTCACCAATTTTTTTTTTTTTGTTCTCATTTCTTTCATTGCATTTGTTGGGGGCGGACGTCCGATGGCGCCCGTTCATGTTCATCGTTGACTCGGTCTTTTATTACAGAGGGCAGATAACTCTCAGACCGAACACGCTGAGCTATCGTGCCGGCAAGCCTTAAGATTATGAGACTTACGCGCTGCCTACTGCACTACTGAGGCACATGCCATTGAACCACCGATGCTCGACAAGCTGCCCGTGCTTCCCGAGTACTTTTCTGCAGGGGAAAGTGGGATTGCCACCCAGCGACGTCGGATACAACCGAAAAAAGTGCTACACACGCGGAGTGCTCCACTACACTGCCTTAAAACGAATGCTCATCTCTATCGTGTGAGTAACCTTGCGGCCGCGGCGACTAGTCTTGCCCAAAGACGCAGCGTGCGTGGAGGCGCTACCCGAATGCGTGTGGATGCACCCTCCTACCTCGTAAAGCGCCTGCAGCTACTATCACCGTGGGCCGCTGCTGGCGGGCAGGAAGCCGACACAGCGGGGCGTTGCGAGCAGCGCCTGTGCGGTGGTGGTGTAATGGTGAGCATAGTTGCCTTCCAAGCAGTTGATCCGGGTTCGATTCCCGGCCACCGCAAGTGGCGCCGGTTTTTTCGTATGAGTATGTGAGCCGCGTGCTGTTAAATGAAGGTTTTTTTCGTCGTAGTTCCACGCAGACCATCCTGTCGTATGTCCCGACTTGTCCCGACTTTGCTCGGCTGACGCGAAAGCTGACGCTTGGAATTCGCCCTTATCAAAAGGACAGGCACTATAAACGGCTGAGAGAGGCGAGGTGTGGAGAGGTACCAAAACGACAGGCAATCTGCGAAATTTTCTGCTCGTTGTTCTTAAAGAAAAAACCGACGCAGTCGGTAGGACTCGAAGCTACGCTCCCAGAGGGAATCTGATTTCTAGTCAGACGCCTTAACCACTCGGCCACGACTGCTCGTAACTGAAGCTTCCCTGGAATCGTGAAGAATCCAACCGGTCTGCGCAGACTGTTGACAGGAAACGAACTCCGTGTACTGATTACGGCAGGGTTACCATCGCTACGAGACGAGCCATTACGGAAACGTTAAAATCTTCGCCCGGACAGGGACTTGAACCCTGGACCCTTAGGTTAAAAGCCTAATGCTCTACCGACTGAGCTATCCGGGCTCACGCTCCTTGTGGATGGAGCGGCTGCAAGCAATGTAAATAACTGGAACGCGTGTGTAGGCGTACTACGGTAATTTCTGGCTTCTGGCGCAACTGGCGACTTCACCGACTTCCCACTGACGCTGGTAGCAGCCCAACAGCGGACCAGAGCCTCTTCTCCCTTTATTTCGGCGCCGACAGTAATTGCATCATGTGCCTGTTTTCCCCGATTACGTTCGGTCGAAGCTTCGCAAGGTGGGCGACAAACGACAGTTCGAAGGCCAAAACGTGGAGCGTTGTGTGCGCAAAAACTTCCGTTCCGGTACCGGAAATCGAACCCGGGCCTCCTGGGTGAAAGCCAGGTATCCTAGCCACTAGACCACACCGGAGTTGCTCGATAAGCGTGAGGTTTTCTCCGTCTCCTCTCGTATTTCGTGCTGAATCTGGACTCAGTGCAGTTCTCCGTTTGCGAGCATATTTGCGCCTACAGACTGGCATGGCGCACAGCTCGAAATTGACTATTCATTATTTTACTCCTAACAAGGGAAGAGAAAGATCAAAGTTGTACGTTGTCATAATTGGAAATAAACATATTGACGCTGGGGCGTAGACTCCTTGTGGATAACGAACGACAATTAAGTTCGTTCCCTAGCAACAGCAACGCCGTTAATTCAGCCATGATGTACAGCAAATTAAATGCCCCGGGTGAGGATCGAACTCACGACCTTAAGATTATGAGACTTACGCGCTACCTACTGCGCTACCGAGGCACGTTGCAAGTAATGTTACAGGAAACTTGGTAAGTCTCTCATATTAGAGATAGACAGTTTGCGCTTTCTCAAGAATCTGTTGTGTTGCTACACGTGCTTTCCCTACTTGCTAGATTAAACTGCTGCCGCAGCTTTTTCAACGGAACGCAGCACTGCCCGAGGTTACAGTACATCGCCCTTGCGGCACCTGAACACAGCGGCCTGTTGGGCCAGGCCGTCGTCAGAGTTCAGAAATAGCACGCGACCGTTCAAGTACGGTCTATTGCGTGCTGCGTGTATGGTTCTTCTCACAGCGAATCTTGCTATGCATTCCTGAGGCTGACGCAGCTCAGGCGAGGAATCGGCGCGGCAGCATTATAGCGAGAACAGCAGAACGATGCATCGGCCGGGATTCGAACCCGTGCCGTCCGCATGCTAAGCCAGCATTCACCAATTTTTTTTTTTTTGTTCTCATTTCTTTCGTTGCATTTGTTGGGGGCGGACGTCCGATGGCGCCCGTTCATGTTCATCGTTGACTCGGTCTTTTATTACAGAGGGCAGATAACTCTCAGACCGAACACGCTGAGCTATCGTGCCGGCAAGCCTTAAGATTATGAGACTTACGCGCTGCCTACTGCACTACTGAGGCACATGCCATTGAACCACCGATGCTCGACAAGCTGCCCGTGCTTCCCGAGTACTTTTCTGCAGGGGAAAGTGGGATTGCCACCCAGCGACGTCGGATACAACCGAAAAAAGTGCTACACACGCGGAGTGCTCCACTACACTGCCTTAAAACGAATGCTCATCTCTATCGTGTGAGTAACCTTGCGGCCGCGGCGACTAGTCTTGCCCAAAGACGCAGCGTGCGTGGAGGCGCTACCCGAATGCGTGTGGATGCACCCTCCTACCTCGTAAAGCGCCTGCAGCTACTATCACCGTGGGCCGCTGCTGGCGGGCAGGAAGCCGACACAGCGGGGCGTTGCGAGCAGCGCCTGTGCGGTGGTGGTGTAATGGTGAGCATAGTTGCCTTCCAAGCAGTTGATCCGGGTTCGATTCCCGGCCACCGCAAGTGGCGCCGGTTTTTTCGTATGAGTATGTGAGCCGCGTGCTGTTAAATGAAGGTTTTTTTCGTCGTAGTTCCACGCAGACCATCCTGTCGTATGTCCCGACTTGTCCCGACTTTGCTCGGCTGACGCGAAAGCTGACGCTTGGAATTCGCCCTTATCAAAAGGACAGGCACTATAAACGGCTGAGAGAGGCGAGGTGTGGAGAGGTACCAAAACGACAGGCAATCTGCGAAATTTTCTGCTCGTTGTTCTTAAAGAAAAAACCGACGCAGTCGGTAGGACTCGAAGCTACGCTCCCAGAGGGAATCTGATTTCTAGTCAGACGCCTTAACCACTCGGCCACGACTGCTCGTAACTGAAGCTTCCCTGGAATCGTGAAGAATCCAACCGGTCTGCGCAGACTGTTGACAGGAAACGAACTCCGTGTACTGATTACGGCAGGGTTACCATCGCTACGAGACGAGCCATTACGGAAACGTTAAAATCTTCGCCCGGACAGGGACTTGAACCCTGGACCCTTAGGTTAAAAGCCTAATGCTCTACCGACTGAGCTATCCGGGCTCACGCTCCTTGTGGATGGAGCGGCTGCAAGCAATGTAAATAACTGGAACGCGTGTGTAGGCGTACTACGGTAATTTCTGGCTTCTGGCGCAACTGGCGACTTCACCGACTTCCCACTGACGCTGGTAGCAGCCCAACAGCGGACCAGAGCCTCTTCTCCCTTTATTTCGGCGCCGACAGTAATTGCATCATGTGCCTGTTTTCCCCGATTACGTTCGGTCGAAGCTTCGCAAGGTGGGCGACAAACGACAGTTCGAAGGCCAAAACGTGGAGCGTTGTGTGCGCAAAAACTTCCGTTCCGGTACCGGAAATCGAACCCGGGCCTCCTGGGTGAAAGCCAGGTATCCTAGCCACTAGACCACACCGGAGTTGCTCGATAAGCGTGAGGTTTTCTCCGTCTCCTCTCGTATTTCGTGCTGAATCTGGACTCAGTGCAGTTCTCCGTTTGCGAGCATATTTGCGCCTACAGACTGGCATGGCGCACAGCTCGAAATTGACTATTCATTATTTTACTCCTAACAAGGGAAGAGAAAGATCAAAGTTGTACGTTGTCATAATTGGAAATAAACATATTGACGCTGGGGCGTAGACTCCTTGTGGATAACGAACGACAATTAAGTTCGTTCCCTAGCAACAGCAACGCCGTTAATTCAGCCATGATGTACAGCAAATTAAATGCCCCGGGTGAGGATCGAACTCACGACCTTAAGATTATGAGACTTACGCGCTACCTACTGCGCTACCGAGGCACGTTGCAAGTAATGTTACAGGAAACTTGGTAAGTCTCTCATATTAGAGATAGACAGTTTGCGCTTTCTCAAGAATCTGTTGTGTTGCTACACGTGCTTTCCCTACTTGCTAGATTAAACTGCTGCCGCAGCTTTTTCAACGGAACGCAGCACTGCCCGAGGTTACAGTACATCGCCCTTGCGGCACCTGAACACAGCGGCCTGTTGGGCCAGGCCGTCGTCAGAGTTCAGAAATAGCACGCGACCGTTCAAGTACGGTCTATTGCGTGCTGCGTGTATGGTTCTTCTCACAGCGAATCTTGCTATGCATTCCTGAGGCTGACGCAGCTCAGGCGAGGAATCGGCGCGGCAGCATTATAGCGAGAACAGCAGAACGATGCATCGGCCGGGATTCGAACCCGTGCCGTCCGCATGCTAAGCGAGCATTCACCAATTTTTTTTTTTTTGTTCTCATTTCTTTCGTTGCATTTGTTGGGGGCGGACGTCCGATGGCGCCCGTTCATGTTCATCGTTGACTCGGTCTTTTATTACAGAGGGCAGATAACTCTCAGACCGAACACGCTGAGCTATCGTGCCGGCAAGCCTTAAGATTATGAGACTTACGCGCTGCCTACTGCACTACTGAGGCACATGCCATTGAACCACCGATGCTCGACAAGCTGCCCGTGCTTCCCGAGTACTTTTCTGCAGGGGAAAGTGGGATTGCCACCCAGCGACGTCGGATACAACCGAAAAAAGTGCTACACACGCGGAGTGCTCCACTACACTGCCTTAAAACGAATGCTCATCTCTATCGTGTGAGTAACCTTGCGGCCGCGGCGACTAGTCTTGCCCAAAGACGCAGCGTGCGTGGAGGCGCTACCCGAATGCGTGTGGATGCACCCTCCTACCTCGTAAAGCGCCTGCAGCTACTATCACCGTGGGCCGCTGCTGGCGGGCAGGAAGCCGACACAGCGGGGCGTTGCGAGCAGCGCCTGTGCGGTGGTGGTGTAATGGTGAGCATAGTTGCCTTCCAAGCAGTTGATCCGGGTTCGATTCCCGGCCACCGCAAGTGGCGCCGGTTTTTTCGTATGAGTATGTGAGCCGCGTGCTGTTAAATGAAGGTTTTTTTCGTCGTAGTTCCACGCAGACCATCCTGTCGTATGTCCCGACTTTGCTCGGCTGACGCGAAAGCTGACGCTTGGAATTCGCCCTTATCAAAAGGACAGGCACTATAAACGGCTGAGAGAGGCGAGGTGTGGAGAGGTACCAAAACGACAGGCAATCTGCGAAATTTTCTGCTCGTTGTTCTTAAAGAAAAAACCGACGCAGTCGGTAGGACTCGAAGCTACGCTCCCAGAGGGAATCTGATTTCTAGTCAGACGCCTTAACCACTCGGCCACGACTGCTCGTAACTGAAGCTTCCCTGGAATCGTGAAGAATCCAACCGGTCTGCGCAGACTGTTGACAGGAAACGAACTCCGTGTACTGATTACGGCAGGGTTACCATCGCTACGAGACGAGCCATTACGGAAACGTTAAAATCTTCGCCCGGACAGGGACTTGAACCCTGGACCCTTAGGTTAAAAGCCTAATGCTCTACCGACTGAGCTATCCGGGCTCACGCTCCTTGTGGATGGAGCGGCTGCAAGCAATGTAAATAACTGGAACGCGTGTGTAGGCGTACTACGGTAATTTCTGGCTTCTGGCGCAACTGGCGACTTCACCGACTTCCCACTGACGCTGGTAGCAGCCCAACAGCGGACCAGAGCCTCTTCTCCCTTTATTTCGGCGCCGACAGTAATTGCATCATGTGCCTGTTTTCCCCGATTACGTTCGGTCGAAGCTTCGCAAGGTGGGCGACAAACGACAGTTCGAAGGCCAAAACGTGGAGCGTTGTGTGCGCAAAAACTTCCGTTCCGGTACCGGAAATCGAACCCGGGCCTCCTGGGTGAAAGCCAGGTATCCTAGCCACTAGACCACACCGGAGTTGCTCGATAAGCGTGAGGTTTTCTCCGTCTCCTCTCGTATTTCGTGCTGAATCTGGACTCAGTGCAGTTCTCCGTTTGCGAGCATATTTGCGCCTACAGACTGGCATGGCGCACAGCTCGAAATTGACTATTCATTATTTTACTCCTAACAAGGGAAGAGAAAGATCAAAGTTGTACGTTGTCATAATTGGAAATAAACATATTGACGCTGGGGCGTAGACTCCTTGTGGATAACGAACGACAATTAAGTTCGTTCCCTAGCAACAGCAACGCCGTTAATTCAGCCATGATGTACAGCAAATTAAATGCCCCGGGTGAGGATCGAACTCACGACCTTAAGATTATGAGACTTACGCGCTACCTACTGCGCTACCGAGGCACGTTGCAAGTAATGTTACAGGAAACTTGGTAAGTCTCTCATATTAGAGATAGACAGTTTGCGCTTTCTCAAGAATCTGTTGTGTTGCTACACGTGCTTTCCCTACTTGCTAGATTAAACTGCTGCCGCAGCTTTTTCAACGGAACGCAGCACTGCCCGAGGTTACAGTACATCGCCCTTGCGGCACCTGAACACAGCGGCCTGTTGGGCCAGGCCGTCGTCAGAGTTCAGAAATAGCACGCGACCGTTCAAGTACGGTCTATTGCGTGCTGCGTGTATGGTTCTTCTCACAGCGAATCTTGCTATGCATTCCTGAGGCTGACGCAGCTCAGGCGAGGAATCGGCGCGGCAGCATTATAGCGAGAACAGCAGAACGATGCATCGGCCGGGATTCGAACCCGTGCCGTCCGCATGCTAAGCGAGCATTCACCAATTTTTTTTTTTTTGTTCTCATTTCTTTCGTTGCATTTGTTGGGGGCGGACGTCCGATGGCGCCCGTTCATGTTCATCGTTGACTCGGTCTTTTATTACAGAGGGCAGATAACTCTCAGACCGAACACGCTGAGCTATCGTGCCGGCAAGCCTTAAGATTATGAGACTTACGCGCTGCCTACTGCACTACTGAGGCACATGCCATTGAACCACCGATGCTCGACAAGCTGCCCGTGCTTCCCGAGTACTTTTCTGCAGGGGAAAGTGGGATTGCCACCCAGCGACGTCGGATACAACCGAAAAAAGTGCTACACACGCGGAGTGCTCCACTACACTGCCTTAAAACGAATGCTCATCTCTATCGTGTGAGTAACCTTGCGGCCGCGGCGACTAGTCTTGCCCAAAGACGCAGCGTGCGTGGAGGCGCTACCCGAATGCGTGTGGATGCACCCTCCTACCTCGTAAAGCGCCTGCAGCTACTATCACCGTGGGCCGCTGCTGGCGGGCAGGAAGCCGACACAGCGGGGCGTTGCGAGCAGCGCCTGTGCGGTGGTGGTGTAATGGTGAGCATAGTTGCCTTCCAAGCAGTTGATCCGGGTTCGATTCCCGGCCACCGCAAGTGGCGCCGGTTTTTTCGTATGAGTATGTGAGCCGCGTGCTGTTAAATGAAGGTTTTTTTTCGTCGTAGTTCCACGCAGACCATCCTGTCGTATGTCCCGACTTGTCCCGACTTTGCTCGGCTGACGCGAAAGCTGACGCTTGGAATTCGCCCTTATCAAAAGGACAGGCACTATAAACGGCTGAGAGAGGCGAGGTGTGGAGAGGTACCAAAACGACAGGCAATCTGCGAAATTTTCTGCTCGTTGTTCTTAAAGAAAAAACCGACGCAGTCGGTAGGACTCGAAGCTACGCTCCCAGAGGGAATCTGATTTCTAGTCAGACGCCTTAATCACTCGGCCACGACTGCTCGTAACTGAAGCTTCCCTGGAATCGTGAAGAATCCAACCGGTCTGCGCAGACTGTTGACAGGAAACGAACTCCGTGTACTGATTACGGCAGGGTTACCATCGCTACGAGACGAGCCATTACGGAAACGTTAAAATCTTCGCCCGGACAGGGACTTGAACCCTGGACCCTTAGGTTAAAAGCCTAATGCTCTACCGACTGAGCTATCCGGGCTCACGCTCCTTGTGGATGGAGCGGCTGCAAGCAATGTAAATAACTGGAACGCGTGTGTAGGCGTACTACGGTAATTTCTGGCTTCTGGCGCAACTGGCGACTTCACCGACTTCCCACTGACGCTGGTAGCAGCCCAACAGCGGACCAGAGCCTCTTCTCCCTTTATTTCGGTGCCGACAGTAATTGCATCATGTGCCTGTTTTCCCCGATTACGTTCGGTCGAAGCTTCGCAAGGTGGGCGACAAACGACAGTTCGAAGGCCAAAACGTGGAGCGTTGTGTGCGCAAAAACTTCCGTTCCGGTACCGGAAATCGAACCCGGGCCTCCTGGGTGAAAGCCAGGTATCCTAGCCACTAGACCACACCGTAGTTGCTCGATAAGCGTGAGGTTTTCTCCGTCTCCTCTCGTATTTCGTGCTGAATCTGGACTCAGTGCAGTTCTCCGTTTGCGAGCATATTTGCGCCTACAGACTGGCATGGCGCACAGCTCGAAATTGACTATTCATTATTTTACTCCTAACAAGGGAAGAGAAAGATCAAAGTTGTACGTTGTCATAATTGGAAATAAACATATTGACGCTGGGGCGTAGACTCCTTGTGGATAACGAACGACAATTAAGTTCGTTCCCTAGCAACAGCAACGCCGTTAATTCAGCCATGATGTACAGCAAATTAAATGCCCCGGGTGAGGATCGAACTCACGACCTTAAGATTATGAGACTTACGCGCTACCTACTGCGCTACCGAGGCACGTTGCAAGTAATGTTACAGGAAACTTGGTAAGTCTCTCATATTAGAGATAGACAGTTTGCGCTTTCTCAAGAATCTGTTGTGTTGCTACACGTGCTTTCCCTACTTGCTAGATTAAACTGCTGCCGCAGCTTTTTCAACGGAACGCAGCACTGCCCGAGGTTACAGTACATCGCCCTTGCGGCACCTGAACACAGCGGCCTGTTGGGCCAGGCCGTCGTCAGAGTTCAGAAATAGCACGCGACCGTTCAAGTACGGTCTATTGCGTGCTGCGTGTATGGTTCTTCTCACAGCGAATCTTGCTATGCATTCCTGAGGCTGACGCAGCTCAGGCGAGGAATCGGCGCGGCAGCATTATAGCGAGAACAGCAGAACGATGCATCGGCCGGGATTCGAACCCGTGCCGTCCGCATGCTAAGCGAGCATTCACCAATTTTTTTTTTTTTGTTCTCATTTCTTTCGTTGCATTTGTTGGGGGCGGACGTCCGATGGCGCCCGTTCATGTTCATCGTTGACTCGGTCTTTTATTACAGAGGGCAGATAACTCTCAGACCGAACACGCTGAGCTATCGTGCCGGCAAGCCTTAAGATTATGAGACTTACGCGCTGCCTACTGCACTACTGAGGCACATGCCATTGAACCACCGATGCTCGACAAGCTGCCCGTGCTTCCCGAGTACTTTTCTGCAGGGGAAAGTGGGATTGCCACCCAGCGACGTCGGATACAACCGAAAAAAGTGCTACACACGCGGAGTGCTCCACTACACTGCCTTAAAACGAATGCTCATCTCTATCGTGTGAGTAACCTTGCGGCCGCGGCGACTAGTCTTGCCCAAAGACGCAGCGTGCGTGGAGGCGCTACCCGAATGCGTGTGGATGCACCCTCCTACCTCGTAAAGCGCCTGCAGCTACTATCACCGTGGGCCGCTGCTGGCGGGCAGGAAGCCGACACAGCGGGGCGTTGCGAGCAGCGCCTGTGCGGTGGTGGTGTAATGGTGAGCATAGTTGCCTTCCAAGCAGTTGATCCGGGTTCGATTCCCGGCCACCGCAAGTGGCGCCGGTTTTTTCGTATGAGTATGTGAGCCGCGTGCTGTTAAATGAAGGTTTTTTTTCGTCGTAGTTCCACGCAGACCATCCTGTCGTATGTCCCGACTTGTCCCGACTTTGCTCGGCTGACGCGAAAGCTGACGCTTGGAATTCGCCCTTATCAAAAGGACAGGCACTATAAACGGCTGAGAGAGGCGAGGTGTGGAGAGGTACCAAAACGACAGGCAATCTGCGAAATTTTCTGCTCGTTGTTCTTAAAGAAAAAACCGACGCAGTCGGTAGGACTCGAAGCTACGCTCCCAGAGGGAATCTGATTTCTAGTCAGACGCCTTAATCACTCGGCCACGACTGCTCGTAACTGAAGCTTCCCTGGAATCGTGAAGAATCCAACCGGTCTGCGCAGACTGTTGACAGGAAACGAACTCCGTGTACTGATTACGGCAGGGTTACCATCGCTACGAGACGAGCCATTACGGAAACGTTAAAATCTTCGCCCGGACAGGGACTTGAACCCTGGACCCTTAGGTTAAAAGCCTAATGCTCTACCGACTGAGCTATCCGGGCTCACGCTCCTTGTGGATGGAGCGGCTGCAAGCAATGTAAATAACTGGAACGCGTGTGTAGGCGTACTACGGTAATTTCTGGCTTCTGGCGCAACTGGCGACTTCACCGACTTCCCACTGACGCTGGTAGCAGCCCAACAGCGGACCAGAGCCTCTTCTCCCTTTATTTCGGTGCCGACAGTAATTGCATCATGTGCCTGTTTTCCCCGATTACGTTCGGTCGAAGCTTCGCAAGGTGGGCGACAAACGACAGTTCGAAGGCCAAAACGTGGAGCGTTGTGTGCGCAAAAACTTCCGTTCCGGTACCGGAAATCGAACCCGGGCCTCCTGGGTGAAAGCCAGGTATCCTAGCCACTAGACCACACCGTAGTTGCTCGATAAGCGTGAGGTTTTCTCCGTCTCCTCTCGTATTTCGTGCTGAATCTGGACTCAGTGCAGTTCTCCGTTTGCGAGCATATTTGCGCCTACAGACTGGCATGGCGCACAGCTCGAAATTGACTATTCATTATTTTACTCCTAACAAGGGAAGAGAAAGATCAAAGTTGTACGTTGTCATAATTGGAAATAAACATATTGACGCTGGGGCGTAGACTCCTTGTGGATAACGAACGACAATTAAGTTCGTTCCCTAGCAACAGCAACGCCGTTAATTCAGCCATGATGTACAGCAAATTAAATGCCCCGGGTGAGGATCGAACTCACGACCTTAAGATTATGAGACTTACGCGCTACCTACTGCGCTACCGAGGCACGTTGCAAGTAATGTTACAGGAAACTTGGTAAGTCTCTCATATTAGAGATAGACAGTTTGCGCTTTCTCAAGAATCTGTTGTGTTGCTACACGTGCTTTCCCTACTTGCTAGATTAAACTGCTGCCGCAGCTTTTTCAACGGAACGCAGCACTGCCCGAGGTTACAGTACATCGCCCTTGCGGCACCTGAACACAGCGGCCTGTTGGGCCAGGCCGTCGTCAGAGTTCAGAAATAGCACGCGACCGTTCAAGTACGGTCTATTGCGTGCTGCGTGTATGGTTCTTCTCACAGCGAATCTTGCTATGCATTCCTGAGGCTGACGCAGCTCAGGCGAGGAATCGGCGCGGCAGCATTATAGCGAGAACAGCAGAACGATGCATCGGCCGGGATTCGAACCCGTGCCGTCCGCATGCTAAGCGAGCATTCACCAATTTTTTTTTTTTTTTGTTCTCATTTCTTTCGTTGCATTTGTTGGGGGCGGACGTCCGATGGCGCCCGTTCATGTTCATCGTTGACTCGGTCTTTTATTACAGAGGGCAGATAACTCTCAGACCGAACACGCTGAGCTATCGTGCCGGCAAGCCTTAAGATTATGAGACTTACGCGCTGCCTACTGCACTACTGAGGCACATGCCATTGAACCACCGATGCTCGACAAGCTGCCCGTGCTTCCCGAGTACTTTTCTGCAGGGGAAAGTGGGATTGCCACCCAGCGACGTCGGATACAACCGAAAAAAGTGCTACACACGCGGAGTGCTCCACTACACTGCCTTAAAACGAATGCTCATCTCTATCGTGTGAGTAACCTTGCGGCCGCGGCGACTAGTCTTGCCCAAAGACGCAGCGTGCGTGGAGGCGCTACCCGAATGCGTGTGGATGCACCCTCCTACCTCGTAAAGCGCCTGCAGCTACTATCACCGTGGGCCGCTGCTGGCGGGCAGGAAGCCGACACAGCGGGGCGTTGCGAGCAGCGCCTGTGCGGTGGTGGTGTAATGGTGAGCATAGTTGCCTTCCAAGCAGTTGATCCGGGTTCGATTCCCGGCCACCGCAAGTGGCGCCGGTTTTTTCGTATGAGTATGTGAGCCGCGTGCTGTTAAATGAAGGTTTTTTTCGTCGTAGTTCCACGCAGACCATCCTGTCGTATGTCCCGACTTGTCCCGACTTTGCTCGGCTGACGCGAAAGCTGACGCTTGGAATTCGCCCTTATCAAAAGGACAGGCACTATAAACGGCTGAGAGAGGCGAGGTGTGGAGAGGTACCAAAACGACAGGCAATCTGCGAAATTTTCTGCTCGTTGTTCTTAAAGAAAAAACCGACGCAGTCGGTAGGACTCGAAGCTACGCTCCCAGAGGGAATCTGATTTCTAGTCAGACGCCTTAACCACTCGGCCACGACTGCTCGTAACTGAAGCTTCCCTGGAATCGTGAAGAATCCAACCGGTCTGCGCAGACTGTTGACAGGAAACGAACTCCGTGTACTGATTACGGCAGGGTTACCATCGCTACGAGACGAGCCATTACGGAAACGTTAAAATCTTCGCCCGGACAGGGACTTGAACCCTGGACCCTTAGGTTAAAAGCCTAATGCTCTACCGACTGAGCTATCCGGGCTCACGCTCCTTGTGGATGGAGCGGCTGCAAGCAATGTAAATAACTGGAACGCGTGTGTAGGCGTACTACGGTAATTTCTGGCTTCTGGCGCAACTGGCGACTTCACCGACTTCCCACTGACGCTGGTAGCAGCCCAACAGCGGACCAGAGCCTCTTCTCCCTTTATTTCGGTGCCGACAGTAATTGCATCATGTGCCTGTTTTCCCCGATTACGTTCGGTCGAAGCTTCGCAAGGTGGGCGACAAACGACAGTTCGAAGGCCAAAACGTGGAGCGTTGTGTGCGCAAAAACTTCCGTTCCGGTACCGGAAATCGAACCCGGGCCTCCTGGGTGAAAGCCAGGTATCCTAGCCACTAGACCACACCGGAGTTGCTCGATAAGCGTGAGGTTTTCTCCGTCTCCTCTCGTATTTCGTGCTGAATCTGGACTCAGTGCAGTTCTCCGTTTGCGAGCATATTTGCGCCTACAGACTGGCATGGCGCACAGCTCGAAATTGACTATTCATTATTTTACTCCTAACAAGGGAAGAGAAAGATCAAAGTTGTACGTTGTCATAATTGGAAATAAACATATTGACGCTGGGGCGTAGACTCCTTGTGGATAACGAACGACAATTAAGTTCGTTCCCTAGCAACAGCAACGCCGTTAATTCAGCCATGATGTACAGCAAATTAAATGCCCCGGGTGAGGATCGAACTCACGACCTTAAGATTATGAGACTTACGCGCTACCTACTGCGCTACCGAGGCACGTTGCAAGTAATGTTACAGGAAACTTGGTAAGTCTCTCATATTAGAGATAGACAGTTTGCGCTTTCTCAAGAATCTGTTGTGTTGCTACACGTGCTTTCCCTACTTGCTAGATTAAACTGCTGCCGCAGCTTTTTCAACGGAACGCAGCACTGCCCGAGGTTACAGTACATCGCCCTTGCGGCACCTGAACACAGCGGCCTGTTGGGCCAGGCCGTCGTCAGAGTTCAGAAATAGCACGCGACCGTTCAAGTACGGTCTATTGCGTGCTGCGTGTATGGTTCTTCTCACAGCGAATCTTGCTATGCATTCCTGAGGCTGACGCAGCTCAGGCGAGGAATCGGCGCGGCAGCATTATAGCGAGAACAGCAGAACGATGCATCGGCCGGGATTCGAACCCGTGCCGTCCGCATGCTAAGCGAGCATTCACCAATTTTTTTTTTTTTTGTTCTCATTTCTTTCGTTGCATTTGTTGGGGGCGGACGTCCGATGGCGCCCGTTCATGTTCATCGTTGACTCGGTCTTTTATTACAGAGGGCAGATAACTCTCAGACCGAACACGCTGAGCTATCGTGCCGGCAAGCCTTAAGATTATGAGACTTACGCGCTGCCTACTGCACTACTGAGGCACATGCCATTGAACCACCGATGCTCGACAAGCTGCCCGTGCTTCCCGAGTACTTTTCTGCAGGGGAAAGTGGGATTGCCACCCAGCGACGTCGGATACAACCGAAAAAAGTGCTACACACGCGGAGTGCTCCACTACACTGCCTTAAAACGAATGCTCATCTCTATCGTGTGAGTAACCTTGCGGCCGCGGCGACTAGTCTTGCCCAAAGACGCAGCGTGCGTGGAGGCGCTACCCGAATGCGTGTGGATGCACCCTCCTACCTCGTAAAGCGCCTGCAGCTACTATCACCGTGGGCCGCTGCTGGCGGGCAGGAAGCCGACACAGCGGGGCGTTGCGAGCAGCGCCTGTGCGGTGGTGGTGTAATGGTGAGCATAGTTGCCTTCCAAGCAGTTGATCCGGGTTCGATTCCCGGCCACCGCAAGTGGCGCCGGTTTTTTCGTATGAGTATGTGAGCCGCGTGCTGTTAAATGAAGGTTTTTTTCGTCGTAGTTCCACGCAGACCATCCTGTCGTATGTCCCGACTTGTCCCGACTTTGCTCGGCTGACGCGAAAGCTGACGCTTGGAATTCGCCCTTATCAAAAGGACAGGCACTATAAACGGCTGAGAGAGGCGAGGTGTGGAGAGGTACCAAAACGACAGGCAATCTGCGAAATTTTCTGCTCGTTGTTCTTAAAGAAAAAACCGACGCAGTCGGTAGGACTCGAAGCTACGCTCCCAGAGGGAATCTGATTTCTAGTCAGACGCCTTAACCACTCGGCCACGACTGCTCGTAACTGAAGCTTCCCTGGAATCGTGAAGAATCCAACCGGTCTGCGCAGACTGTTGACAGGAAACGAACTCCGTGTACTGATTACGGCAGGGTTACCATCGCTACGAGACGAGCCATTACGGAAACGTTAAAATCTTCGCCCGGACAGGGACTTGAACCCTGGACCCTTAGGTTAAAAGCCTAATGCTCTACCGACTGAGCTATCCGGGCTCACGCTCCTTGTGGATGGAGCGGCTGCAAGCAATGTAAATAACTGGAACGCGTGTGTAGGCGTACTACGGTAATTTCTGGCTTCTGGCGCAACTGGCGACTTCACCGACTTCCCACTGACGCTGGTAGCAGCCCAACAGCGGACCAGAGCCTCTTCTCCCTTTATTTCGGTGCCGACAGTAATTGCATCATGTGCCTGTTTTCCCCGATTACGTTCGGTCGAAGCTTCGCAAGGTGGGCGACAAACGACAGTTCGAAGGCCAAAACGTGGAGCGTTGTGTGCGCAAAAACTTCCGTTCCGGTACCGGAAATCGAACCCGGGCCTCCTGGGTGAAAGCCAGGTATCCTAGCCACTAGACCACACCGGAGTTGCTCGATAAGCGTGAGGTTTTCTCCGTCTCCTCTCGTATTTCGTGCTGAATCTGGACTCAGTGCAGTTCTCCGTTTGCGAGCATATTTGCGCCTACAGACTGGCATGGCGCACAGCTCGAAATTGACTATTCATTATTTTACTCCTAACAAGGGAAGAGAAAGATCAAAGTTGTACGTTGTCATAATTGGAAATAAACATATTGACGCTGGGGCGTAGACTCCTTGTGGATAACGAACGACAATTAAGTTCGTTCCCTAGCAACAGCAACGCCGTTAATTCAGCCATGATGTACAGCAAATTAAATGCCCCGGGTGAGGATCGAACTCACGACCTTAAGATTATGAGACTTACGCGCTACCTACTGCGCTACCGAGGCACGTTGCAAGTAATGTTACAGGAAACTTGGTAAGTCTCTCATATTAGAGATAGACAGTTTGCGCTTTCTCAAGAATCTGTTGTGTTGCTACACGTGCTTTCCCTACTTGCTAGATTAAACTGCTGCCGCAGCTTTTTCAACGGAACGCAGCACTGCCCGAGGTTACAGTACATCGCCCTTGCGGCACCTGAACACAGCGGCCTGTTGGGCCAGGCCGTCGTCAGAGTTCAGAAATAGCACGCGACCGTTCAAGTACGGTCTATTGCGTGCTGCGTGTATGGTTCTTCTCACAGCGAATCTTGCTATGCATTCCTGAGGCTGACGCAGCTCAGGCGAGGAATCGGCGCGGCAGCATTATAGCGAGAACAGCAGAACGATGCATCGGCCGGGATTCGAACCCGTGCCGTCCGCATGCTAAGCGAGCATTCACCAATTTTTTTTTTTTTTGTTCTCATTTCTTTCGTTGCATTTGTTGGGGGCGGACGTCCGATGGCGCCCGTTCATGTTCATCGTTGACTCGGTCTTTTATTACAGAGGGCAGATAACTCTCAGACCGAACACGCTGAGCTATCGTGCCGGCAAGCCTTAAGATTATGAGACTTACGCGCTGCCTACTGCACTACTGAGGCACATGCCATTGAACCACCGATGCTCGACAAGCTGCCCGTGCTTCCCGAGTACTTTTCTGCAGGGGAAAGTGGGATTGCCACCCAGCGACGTCGGATACAACCGAAAAAAGTGCTACACACGCGGAGTGCTCCACTACACTGCCTTAAAACGAATGCTCATCTCTATCGTGTGAGTAACCTTGCGGCCGCGGCGACTAGTCTTGCCCAAAGACGCAGCGTGCGTGGAGGCGCTACCCGAATGCGTGTGGATGCACCCTCCTACCTCGTAAAGCGCCTGCAGCTACTATCACCGTGGGCCGCTGCTGGCGGGCAGGAAGCCGACACAGCGGGGCGTTGCGAGCAGCGCCTGTGCGGTGGTGGTGTAATGGTGAGCATAGTTGCCTTCCAAGCAGTTGATCCGGGTTCGATTCCCGGCCACCGCAAGTGGCGCCGGTTTTTTCGTATGAGTATGTGAGCCGCGTGCTGTTAAATGAAGGTTTTTTTCGTCGTAGTTCCACGCAGACCATCCTGTCGTATGTCCCGACTTGTCCCGACTTTGCTCGGCTGACGCGAAAGCTGACGCTTGGAATTCGCCCTTATCAAAAGGACAGGCACTATAAACGGCTGAGAGAGGCGAGGTGTGGAGAGGTACCAAAACGACAGGCAATCTGCGAAATTTTCTGCTCGTTGTTCTTAAAGAAAAAACCGACGCAGTCGGTAGGACTCGAAGCTACGCTCCCAGAGGGAATCTGATTTCTAGTCAGACGCCTTAACCACTCGGCCACGACTGCTCGTAACTGAAGCTTCCCTGGAATCGTGAAGAATCCAACCGGTCTGCGCAGACTGTTGACAGGAAACGAACTCCGTGTACTGATTACGGCAGGGTTACCATCGCTACGAGACGAGCCATTACGGAAACGTTAAAATCTTCGCCCGGACAGGGACTTGAACCCTGGACCCTTAGGTTAAAAGCCTAATGCTCTACCGACTGAGCTATCCGGGCTCACGCTCCTTGTGGATGGAGCGGCTGCAAGCAATGTAAATAACTGGAACGCGTGTGTAGGCGTACTACGGTAATTTCTGGCTTCTGGCGCAACTGGCGACTTCACCGACTTCCCACTGACGCTGGTAGCAGCCCAACAGCGGACCAGAGCCTCTTCTCCCTTTATTTCGGTGCCGACAGTAATTGCATCATGTGCCTGTTTTCCCCGATTACGTTCGGTCGAAGCTTCGCAAGGTGGGCGACAAACGACAGTTCGAAGGCCAAAACGTGGAGCGTTGTGTGCGCAAAAACTTCCGTTCCGGTACCGGAAATCGAACCCGGGCCTCCTGGGTGAAAGCCAGGTATCCTAGCCACTAGACCACACCGGAGTTGCTCGATAAGCGTGAGGTTTTCTCCGTCTCCTCTCGTATTTCGTGCTGAATCTGGACTCAGTGCAGTTCTCCGTTTGCGAGCATATTTGCGCCTACAGACTGGCATGGCGCACAGCTCGAAATTGACTATTCATTATTTTACTCCTAACAAGGGAAGAGAAAGATCAAAGTTGTACGTTGTCATAATTGGAAATAAACATATTGACGCTGGGGCGTAGACTCCTTGTGGATAACGAACGACAATTAAGTTCGTTCCCTAGCAACAGCAACGCCGTTAATTCAGCCATGATGTACAGCAAATTAAATGCCCCGGGTGAGGATCGAACTCACGACCTTAAGATTATGAGACTTACGCGCTACCTACTGCGCTACCGAGGCACGTTGCAAGTAATGTTACAGGAAACTTGGTAAGTCTCTCATATTAGAGATAGACAGTTTGCGCTTTCTCAAGAATCTGTTGTGTTGCTACACGTGCTTTCCCTACTTGCTAGATTAAACTGCTGCCGCAGCTTTTTCAACGGAACGCAGCACTGCCCGAGGTTACAGTACATCGCCCTTGCGGCACCTGAACACAGCGGCCTGTTGGGCCAGGCCGTCGTCAGAGTTCAGAAATAGCACGCGACCGTTCAAGTACGGTCTATTGCGTGCTGCGTGTATGGTTCTTCTCACAGCGAATCTTGCTATGCATTCCTGAGGCTGACGCAGCTCAGGCGAGGAATCGGCGCGGCAGCATTATAGCGAGAACAGCAGAACGATGCATCGGCCGGGATTCGAACCCGTGCCGTCCGCATGCTAAGCGAGCATTCACCAATTTTTTTTTTTTTGTTCTCATTTCTTTCATTGCATTTGTTGGGGGCGGACGTCCGATGGCGCCCGTTCATGTTCATCGTTGACTCGGTCTTTTATTACAGAGGGCAGATAACTCTCAGACCGAACACGCTGAGCTATCGTGCCGGCAAGCCTTAAGATTATGAGACTTACGCGCTGCCTACTGCACTACTGAGGCACATGCCATTGAACCACCGATGCTCGACAAGCTGCCCGTGCTTCCCGAGTACTTTTCTGCAGGGGAAAGTGGGATTGCCACCCAGCGACGTCGGATACAACCGAAAAAAGTGCTACACACGCGGAGTGCTCCACTACACTGCCTTAAAACGAATGCTCATCTCTATCGTGTGAGTAACCTTGCGGCCGCGGCGACTAGTCTTGCCCAAAGACGCAGCGTGCGTGGAGGCGCTACCCGAATGCGTGTGGATGCACCCTCCTACCTCGTAAAGCGCCTGCAGCTACTATCACCGTGGGCCGCTGCTGGCGGGCAGGAAGCCGACACAGCGGGGCGTTGCGAGCAGCGCCTGTGCGGTGGTGGTGTAATGGTGAGCATAGTTGCCTTCCAAGCAGTTGATCCGGGTTCGATTCCCGGCCACCGCAAGTGGCGCCGGTTTTTTCGTATGAGTATGTGAGCCGCGTGCTGTTAAATGAAGGTTTTTTTCGTCGTAGTTCCACGCAGACCATCCTGTCGTATGTCCCGACTTGTCCCGACTTTGCTCGGCTGACGCGAAAGCTGACGCTTGGAATTCGCCCTTATCAAAAGGACAGGCACTATAAACGGCTGAGAGAGGCGAGGTGTGGAGAGGTACCAAAACGACAGGCAATCTGCGAAATTTTCTGCTCGTTGTTCTTAAAGAAAAAACCGACGCAGTCGGTAGGACTCGAAGCTACGCTCCCAGAGGGAATCTGATTTCTAGTCAGACGCCTTAACCACTCGGCCACGACTGCTCGTAACTGAAGCTTCCCTGGAATCGTGAAGAATCCAACCGGTCTGCGCAGACTGTTGACAGGAAACGAACTCCGTGTACTGATTACGGCAGGGTTACCATCGCTACGAGACGAGCCATTACGGAAACGTTAAAATCTTCGCCCGGACAGGGACTTGAACCCTGGACCCTTAGGTTAAAAGCCTAATGCTCTACCGACTGAGCTATCCGGGCTCACGCTCCTTGTGGATGGAGCGGCTGCAAGCAATGTAAATAACTGGAACGCGTGTGTAGGCGTACTACGGTAATTTCTGGCTTCTGGCGCAACTGGCGACTTCACCGACTTCCCACTGACGCTGGTAGCAGCCCAACAGCGGACCAGAGCCTCTTCTCCCTTTATTTCGGTGCCGACAGTAATTGCATCATGTGCCTGTTTTCCCCGATTACGTTCGGTCGAAGCTTCGCAAGGTGGGCGACAAACGACAGTTCGAAGGCCAAAACGTGGAGCGTTGTGTGCGCAAAAACTTCCGTTCCGGTACCGGAAATCGAACCCGGGCCTCCTGGGTGAAAGCCAGGTATCCTAGCCACTAGACCACACCGGAGTTGCTCGATAAGCGTGAGGTTTTCTCCGTCTCCTCTCGTATTTCGTGCTGAATCTGGACTCAGTGCAGTTCTCCGTTTGCGAGCATATTTGCGCCTACAGACTGGCATGGCGCACAGCTCGAAATTGACTATTCATTATTTTACTCCTAACAAGGGAAGAGAAAGATCAAAGTTGTACGTTGTCATAATTGGAAATAAACATATTGACGCTGGGGCGTAGACTCCTTGTGGATAACGAACGACAATTAAGTTCGTTCCCTAGCAACAGCAACGCCGTTAATTCAGCCATGATGTACAGCAAATTAAATGCCCCGGGTGAGGATCGAACTCACGACCTTAAGATTATGAGACTTACGCGCTACCTACTGCGCTACCGAGGCACGTTGCAAGTAATGTTACAGGAAACTTGGTAAGTCTCTCATATTAGAGATAGACAGTTTGCGCTTTCTCAAGAATCTGTTGTGTTGCTACACGTGCTTTCCCTACTTGCTAGATTAAACTGCTGCCGCAGCTTTTTCAACGGAACGCAGCACTGCCCGAGGTTACAGTACATCGCCCTTGCGGCACCTGAACACAGCGGCCTGTTGGGCCAGGCCGTCGTCAGAGTTCAGAAATAGCACGCGACCGTTCAAGTACGGTCTATTGCGTGCTGCGTGTATGGTTCTTCTCACAGCGAATCTTGCTATGCATTCCTGAGGCTGACGCAGCTCAGGCGAGGAATCGGCGCGGCAGCATTATAGCGAGAACAGCAGAACGATGCATCGGCCGGGATTCGAACCCGTGCCGTCCGCATGCTAAGCGAGCATTCACCAATTTTTTTTTTTTTGTTCTCATTTCTTTCATTGCATTTGTTGGGGGCGGACGTCCGATGGCGCCCGTTCATGTTCATCGTTGACTCGGTCTTTTATTACAGAGGGCAGATAACTCTCAGACCGAACACGCTGAGCTATCGTGCCGGCAAGCCTTAAGATTATGAGACTTACGCGCTGCCTACTGCACTACTGAGGCACATGCCATTGAACCACCGATGCTCGACAAGCTGCCCGTGCTTCCCGAGTACTTTTCTGCAGGGGAAAGTGGGATTGCCACCCAGCGACGTCGGATACAACCGAAAAAAGTGCTACACACGCGGAGTGCTCCACTACACTGCCTTAAAACGAATGCTCATCTCTATCGTGTGAGTAACCTTGCGGCCGCGGCGACTAGTCTTGCCCAAAGACGCAGCGTGCGTGGAGGCGCTACCCGAATGCGTGTGGATGCACCCTCCTACCTCGTAAAGCGCCTGCAGCTACTATCACCGTGGGCCGCTGCTGGCGGGCAGGAAGCCGACACAGCGGGGCGTTGCGAGCAGCGCCTGTGCGGTGGTGGTGTAATGGTGAGCATAGTTGCCTTCCAAGCAGTTGATCCGGGTTCGATTCCCGGCCACCGCAAGTGGCGCCGGTTTTTTCGTATGAGTATGTGAGCCGCGTGCTGTTAAATGAAGGTTTTTTTCGTCGTAGTTCCACGCAGACCATCCTGTCGTATGTCCCGACTTGTCCCGACTTTGCTCGGCTGACGCGAAAGCTGACGCTTGGAATTCGCCCTTATCAAAAGGACAGGCACTATAAACGGCTGAGAGAGGCGAGGTGTGGAGAGGTACCAAAACGACAGGCAATCTGCGAAATTTTCTGCTCGTTGTTCTTAAAGAAAAAACCGACGCAGTCGGTAGGACTCGAAGCTACGCTCCCAGAGGGAATCTGATTTCTAGTCAGACGCCTTAACCACTCGGCCACGACTGCTCGTAACTGAAGCTTCCCTGGAATCGTGAAGAATCCAACCGGTCTGCGCAGACTGTTGACAGGAAACGAACTCCGTGTACTGATTACGGCAGGGTTACCATCGCTACGAGACGAGCCATTACGGAAACGTTAAAATCTTCGCCCGGACAGGGACTTGAACCCTGGACCCTTAGGTTAAAAGCCTAATGCTCTACCGACTGAGCTATCCGGGCTCACGCTCCTTGTGGATGGAGCGGCTGCAAGCAATGTAAATAACTGGAACGCGTGTGTAGGCGTACTACGGTAATTTCTGGCTTCTGGCGCAACTGGCGACTTCACCGACTTCCCACTGACGCTGGTAGCAGCCCAACAGCGGACCAGAGCCTCTTCTCCCTTTATTTCGGTGCCGACAGTAATTGCATCATGTGCCTGTTTTCCCCGATTACGTTCGGTCGAAGCTTCGCAAGGTGGGCGACAAACGACAGTTCGAAGGCCAAAACGTGGAGCGTTGTGTGCGCAAAAACTTCCGTTCCGGTACCGGAAATCGAACCCGGGCCTCCTGGGTGAAAGCCAGGTATCCTAGCCACTAGACCACACCGGAGTTGCTCGATAAGCGTGAGGTTTTCTCCGTCTCCTCTCGTATTTCGTGCTGAATCTGGACTCAGTGCAGTTCTCCGTTTGCGAGCATATTTGCGCCTACAGACTGGCATGGCGCACAGCTCGAAATTGACTATTCATTATTTTACTCCTAACAAGGGAAGAGAAAGATCAAAGTTGTACGTTGTCATAATTGGAAATAAACATATTGACGCTGGGGCGTAGACTCCTTGTGGATAACGAACGACAATTAAGTTCGTTCCCTAGCAACAGCAACGCCGTTAATTCAGCCATGATGTACAGCAAATTAAATGCCCCGGGTGAGGATCGAACTCACGACCTTAAGATTATGAGACTTACGCGCTACCTACTGCGCTACCGAGGCACGTTGCAAGTAATGTTACAGGAAACTTGGTAAGTCTCTCATATTAGAGATAGACAGTTTGCGCTTTCTCAAGAATCTGTTGTGTTGCTACACGTGCTTTCCCTACTTGTTAGATTAAACTGCTGCCGCAGCTTTTTCAACGGAACGCAGCACTGCCCGAGGTTACAGTACATCGCCCTTGCGGCACCTGAACACAGCGGCCTGTTGGGCCAGGCCGTCGTCAGAGTTCAGAAATAGCACGCGACCGTTCAAGTACGGTCTATTGCGTGCTGCGTGTATGGTTCTTCTCACAGCGAATCTTGCTATGCATTCCTGAGGCTGACGCAGCTCAGGCGAGGAATCGGCGCGGCAGCATTATAGCGAGAACAGCAGAACGATGCATCGGCCGGGATTCGAACCCGTGCCGTCCGCATGCTAAGCGAGCATTCACCAATTTTTTTTTTTTTTGTTCTCATTTCTTTCGTTGCATTTGTTGGGGGCGGACGTCCGATGGCGCCCGTTCATGTTCATCGTTGACTCGGTCTTTTATTACAGAGGGCAGATAACTCTCAGACCGAACACGCTGAGCTATCGTGCCGGCAAGCCTTAAGATTATGAGACTTACGCGCTGCCTACTGCACTACTGAGGCACATGCCATTGAACCACCGATGCTCGACAAGCTGCCCGTGCTTCCCGAGTACTTTTCTGCAGGGGAAAGTGGGATTGCCACCCAGCGACGTCGGATACAACCGAAAAAAGTGCTACACACGCGGAGTGCTCCACTACACTGCCTTAAAACGAATGCTCATCTCTATCGTGTGAGTAACCTTGCGGCCGCGGCGACTAGTCTTGCCCAAAGACGCAGCGTGCGTGGAGGCGCTACCCGAATGCGTGTGGATGCACCCTCCTACCTCGTAAAGCGCCTGCAGCTACTATCACCGTGGGCCGCTGCTGGCGGGCAGGAAGCCGACACAGCGGGGCGTTGCGAGCAGCGCCTGTGCGGTGGTGGTGTAATGGTGAGCATAGTTGCCTTCCAAGCAGTTGATCCGGGTTCGATTCCCGGCCACCGCAAGTGGCGCCGGTTTTTTCGTATGAGTATGTGAGCCGCGTGCTGTTAAATGAAGGTTTTTTTCGTCGTAGTTCCACGCAGACCATCCTGTCGTATGTCCCGACTTGTCCCGACTTTGCTCGGCTGACGCGAAAGCTGACGCTTGGAATTCGCCCTTATCAAAAGGACAGGCACTATAAACGGCTGAGAGAGGCGAGGTGTGGAGAGGTACCAAAACGACAGGCAATCTGCGAAATTTTCTGCTCGTTGTTCTTAAAGAAAAAACCGACGCAGTCGGTAGGACTCGAAGCTACGCTCCCAGAGGGAATCTGATTTCTAGTCAGACGCCTTAACCACTCGGCCACGACTGCTCGTAACTGAAGCTTCCCTGGAATCGTGAAGAATCCAACCGGTCTGCGCAGACTGTTGACAGGAAACGAACTCCGTGTACTGATTACGGCAGGGTTACCATCGCTACGAGACGAGCCATTACGGAAACGTTAAAATCTTCGCCCGGACAGGGACTTGAACCCTGGACCCTTAGGTTAAAAGCCTAATGCTCTACCGACTGAGCTATCCGGGCTCACGCTCCTTGTGGATGGAGCGGCTGCAAGCAATGTAAATAACTGGAACGCGTGTGTAGGCGTACTACGGTAATTTCTGGCTTCTGGCGCAACTGGCGACTTCACCGACTTCCCACTGACGCTGGTAGCAGCCCAACAGCGGACCAGAGCCTCTTCTCCCTTTATTTCGGTGCCGACAGTAATTGCATCATGTGCCTGTTTTCCCCGATTACGTTCGGTCGAAGCTTCGCAAGGTGGGCGACAAACGACAGTTCGAAGGCCAAAACGTGGAGCGTTGTGTGCGCAAAAACTTCCGTTCCGGTACCGGAAATCGAACCCGGGCCTCCTGGGTGAAAGCCAGGTATCCTAGCCACTAGACCACACCGGAGTTGCTCGATAAGCGTGAGGTTTTCTCCGTCTCCTCTCGTATTTCGTGCTGAATCTGGACTCAGTGCAGTTCTCCGTTTGCGAGCATATTTGCGCCTACAGACTGGCATGGCGCACAGCTCGAAATTGACTATTCATTATTTTACTCCTAACAAGGGAAGAGAAAGATCAAAGTTGTACGTTGTCATAATTGGAAATAAACATATTGACGCTGGGGCGTAGACTCCTTGTGGATAACGAACGACAATTAAGTTCGTTCCCTAGCAACAGCAACGCCGTTAATTCAGCCATGATGTACAGCAAATTAAATGCCCCGGGTGAGGATCGAACTCACGACCTTAAGATTATGAGACTTACGCGCTACCTACTGCGCTACCGAGGCACGTTGCAAGTAATGTTACAGGAAACTTGGTAAGTCTCTCATATTAGAGATAGACAGTTTGCGCTTTCTCAAGAATCTGTTGTGTTGCTACACGTGCTTTCCCTACTTGCTAGATTAAACTGCTGCCGCAGCTTTTTCAACGGAACGCAGCACTGCCCGAGGTTACAGTACATCGCCCTTGCGGCACCTGAACACAGCGGCCTGTTGGGCCAGGCCGTCGTCAGAGTTCAGAAATAGCACGCGACCGTTCAAGTACGGTCTATTGCGTGCTGCGTGTATGGTTCTTCTCACAGCGAATCTTGCTATGCATTCCTGAGGCTGACGCAGCTCAGGCGAGGAATCGGCGCGGCAGCATTATAGCGAGAACAGCAGAACGATGCATCGGCCGGGATTCGAACCCGTGCCGTCCGCATGCTAAGCGAGCATTCACCAATTTTTTTTTTTTTTGTTCTCATTTCTTTCGTTGCATTTGTTGGGGGCGGACGTCCGATGGCGCCCGTTCATGTTCATCGTTGACTCGGTCTTTTATTACAGAGGGCAGATAACTCTCAGACCGAACACGCTGAGCTATCGTGCCGGCAAGCCTTAAGATTATGAGACTTACGCGCTGCCTACTGCACTACTGAGGCACATGCCATTGAACCACCGATGCTCGACAAGCTGCCCGTGCTTCCCGAGTACTTTTCTGCAGGGGAAAGTGGGATTGCCACCCAGCGACGTCGGATACAACCGAAAAAAGTGCTACACACGCGGAGTGCTCCACTACACTGCCTTAAAACGAATGCTCATCTCTATCGTGTGAGTAACCTTGCGGCCGCGGCGACTAGTCTTGCCCAAAGACGCAGCGTGCGTGGAGGCGCTACCCGAATGCGTGTGGATGCACCCTCCTACCTCGTAAAGCGCCTGCAGCTACTATCACCGTGGGCCGCTGCTGGCGGGCAGGAAGCCGACACAGCGGGGCGTTGCGAGCAGCGCCTGTGCGGTGGTGGTGTAATGGTGAGCATAGTTGCCTTCCAAGCAGTTGATCCGGGTTCGATTCCCGGCCACCGCAAGTGGCGCCGGTTTTTTCGTATGAGTATGTGAGCCGCGTGCTGTTAAATGAAGGTTTTTTTCGTCGTAGTTCCACGCAGACCATCCTGTCGTATGTCCCGACTTGTCCCGACTTTGCTCGGCTGACGCGAAAGCTGACGCTTGGAATTCGCCCTTATCAAAAGGACAGGCACTATAAACGGCTGAGAGAGGCGAGGTGTGGAGAGGTACCAAAACGACAGGCAATCTGCGAAATTTTCTGCTCGTTGTTCTTAAAGAAAAAACCGACGCAGTCGGTAGGACTCGAAGCTACGCTCCCAGAGGGAATCTGATTTCTAGTCAGACGCCTTAACCACTCGGCCACGACTGCTCGTAACTGAAGCTTCCCTGGAATCGTGAAGAATCCAACCGGTCTGCGCAGACTGTTGACAGGAAACGAACTCCGTGTACTGATTACGGCAGGGTTACCATCGCTACGAGACGAGCCATTACGGAAACGTTAAAATCTTCGCCCGGACAGGGACTTGAACCCTGGACCCTTAGGTTAAAAGCCTAATGCTCTACCGACTGAGCTATCCGGGCTCACGCTCCTTGTGGATGGAGCGGCTGCAAGCAATGTAAATAACTGGAACGCGTGTGTAGGCGTACTACGGTAATTTCTGGCTTCTGGCGCAACTGGCGACTTCACCGACTTCCCACTGACGCTGGTAGCAGCCCAACAGCGGACCAGAGCCTCTTCTCCCTTTATTCCGGTGCCGACAGTAATTGCATCATGTGCCTGTTTTCCCCGATTACGTTCGGTCGAAGCTTCGCAAGGTGGGCGACAAACGACAGTTCGAAGGCCAAAACGTGGAGCGTTGTGTGCGCAAAAACTTCCGTTCCGGTACCGGAAATCGAACCCGGGCCTCCTGGGTGAAAGCCAGGTATCCTAGCCACTAGACCACACCGGAGTTGCTCGATAAGCGTGAGGTTTTCTCCGTCTCCTCTCGTATTTCGTGCTGAATCTGGACTCAGTGCAGTTCTCCGTTTGCGAGCATATTTGCGCCTACAGACTGGCATGGCGCACAGCTCGAAATTGACTATTCATTATTTTACTCCTAACAAGGGAAGAGAAAGATCAAAGTTGTACGTTGTCATAATTGGAAATAAACATATTGACGCTGGGGCGTAGACTCCTTGTGGATAACGAACGACAATTAAGTTCGTTCCCTAGCAACAGCAACGCCGTTAATTCAGCCATGATGTACAGCAAATTAAATGCCCCGGGTGAGGATCGAACTCACGACCTTAAGATTATGAGACTTACGCGCTACCTACTGCGCTACCGAGGCACGTTGCAAGTAATGTTACAGGAAACTTGGTAAGTCTCTCATATTAGAGATAGACAGTTTGCGCTTTCTCAAGAATCTGTTGTGTTGCTACACGTGCTTTCCCTACTTGCTAGATTAAACTGCTGCCGCAGCTTTTTCAACGGAACGCAGCACTGCCCGAGGTTACAGTACATCGCCCTTGCGGCACCTGAACACAGCGGCCTGTTGGGCCAGGCCGTCGTCAGAGTTCAGAAATAGCACGCGACCGTTCAAGTACGGTCTATTGCGTGCTGCGTGTATGGTTCTTCTCACAGCGAATCTTGCTATGCATTCCTGAGGCTGACGCAGCTCAGGCGAGGAATCGGCGCGGCAGCATTATAGCGAGAACAGCAGAACGATGCATCGGCCGGGATTCGAACCCGTGCCGTCCGCATGCTAAGCGAGCATTCACCAATTTTTTTTTTTTTTGTTCTCATTTCTTTCGTTGCATTTGTTGGGGGCGGACGTCCGATGGCGCCCGTTCATGTTCATCGTTGACTCGGTCTTTTATTACAGAGGGCAGATAACTCTCAGACCGAACACGCTGAGCTATCGTGCCGGCAAGCCTTAAGATTATGAGACTTACGCGCTGCCTACTGCACTACTGAGGCACATGCCATTGAACCACCGATGCTCGACAAGCTGCCCGTGCTTCCCGAGTACTTTTCTGCAGGGGAAAGTGGGATTGCCACCCAGCGACGTCGGATACAACCGAAAAAAGTGCTACACACGCGGAGTGCTCCACTACACTGCCTTAAAACGAATGCTCATCTCTATCGTGTGAGTAACCTTGCGGCCGCGGCGACTAGTCTTGCCCAAAGACGCAGCGTGCGTGGAGGCGCTACCCGAATGCGTGTGGATGCACCCTCCTACCTCGTAAAGCGCCTGCAGCTACTATCACCGTGGGCCGCTGCTGGCGGGCAGGAAGCCGACACAGCGGGGCGTTGCGAGCAGCGCCTGTGCGGTGGTGGTGTAATGGTGAGCATAGTTGCCTTCCAAGCAGTTGATCCGGGTTCGATTCCCGGCCACCGCAAGTGGCGCCGGTTTTTTCGTATGAGTATGTGAGCCGCGTGCTGTTAAATGAAGGTTTTTTTCGTCGTAGTTCCACGCAGACCATCCTGTCGTATGTCCCGACTTGTCCCGACTTTGCTCGGCTGACGCGAAAGCTGACGCTTGGAATTCGCCCTTATCAAAAGGACAGGCACTATAAACGGCTGAGAGAGGCGAGGTGTGGAGAGGTACCAAAACGACAGGCAATCTGCGAAATTTTCTGCTCGTTGTTCTTAAAGAAAAAACCGACGCAGTCGGTAGGACTCGAAGCTACGCTCCCAGAGGGAATCTGATTTCTAGTCAGACGCCTTAACCACTCGGCCACGACTGCTCGTAAATGAAGCTTCCCTGGAATCGTGAAGAATCCAACCGGTCTGCGCAGACTGTTGACAGGAAACGAACTCCGTGTACTGATTACGGCAGGGTTACCATCGCTACGAGACGAGCCATTACGGAAACGTTAAAATCTTCGCCCGGACAGGGACTTGAACCCTGGACCCTTAGGTTAAAAGCCTAATGCTCTACCGACTGAGCTATCCGGGCTCACGCTCCTTGTGGATGGAGCGGCTGCAAGCAATGTAAATAACTGGAACGCGTGTGTAGGCGTACTACGGTAATTTCTGGCTTCTGGCGCAACTGGCGACTTCACCGACTTCCCACTGACGCTGGTAGCAGCCCAACAGCGGACCAGAGCCTCTTCTCCCTTTATTCCGGTGCCGACAGTAATTGCATCATGTGCCTGTTTTCCCCGATTACGTTCGGTCGAAGCTTCGCAAGGTGGGCGACAAACGACAGTTCGAAGGCCAAAACGTGGAGCGTTGTGTGCGCAAAAACTTCCGTTCCGGTACCGGAAATCGAACCCGGGCCTCCTGGGTGAAAGCCAGGTATCCTAGCCACTAGACCACACCGGAGTTGCTCGATAAGCGTGAGGTTTTCTCCGTCTCCTCTCGTATTTCGTGCTGAATCTGGACTCAGTGCAGTTCTCCGTTTGCGAGCATATTTGCGCCTACAGACTGGCATGGCGCACAGCTCGAAATTGACTATTCATTATTTTACTCCTAACAAGGGAAGAGAAAGATCAAAGTTGTACGTTGTCATAATTGGAAATAAACATATTGACGCTGGGGCGTAGACTCCTTGTGGATAACGAACGACAATTAAGTTCGTTCCCTAGCAACAGCAACGCCGTTAATTCAGCCATGATGTACAGCAAATTAAATGCCCCGGGTGAGGATCGAACTCACGACCTTAAGATTATGAGACTTACGCGCTACCTACTGCGCTACCGAGGCACGTTGCAAGTAATGTTACAGGAAACTTGGTAAGTCTCTCATATTAGAGATAGACAGTTTGCGCTTTCTCAAGAATCTGTTGTGTTGCTACACGTGCTTTCCCTACTTGCTAGATTAAACTGCTGCCGCAGCTTTTTCAACGGAACGCAGCACTGCCCGAGGTTACAGTACATCGCCCTTGCGGCACCTGAACACAGCGGCCTGTTGGGCCAGGCCGTCGTCAGAGTTCAGAAATAGCACGCGACCGTTCAAGTACGGTCTATTGCGTGCTGCGTGTATGGTTCTTCTCACAGCGAATCTTGCTATGCATTCCTGAGGCTGACGCAGCTCAGGCGAGGAATCGGCGCGGCAGCATTATAGCGAGAACAGCAGAACGATGCATCGGCCGGGATTCGAACCCGTGCCGTCCGCATGCTAAGCGAGCATTCACCAATTTTTTTTTTTTTTGTTCTCATTTCTTTCGTTGCATTTGTTGGGGGCGGACGTCCGATGGCGCCCGTTCATGTTCATCGTTGACTCGGTCTTTTATTACAGAGGGCAGATAACTCTCAGACCGAACACGCTGAGCTATCGTGCCGGCAAGCCTTAAGATTATGAGACTTACGCGCTGCCTACTGCACTACTGAGGCACATGCCATTGAACCACCGATGCTCGACAAGCTGCCCGTGCTTCCCGAGTACTTTTCTGCAGGGGAAAGTGGGATTGCCACCCAGCGACGTCGGATACAACCGAAAAAAGTGCTACACACGCGGAGTGCTCCACTACACTGCCTTAAAACGAATGCTCATCTCTATCGTGTGAGTAACCTTGCGGCCGCGGCGACTAGTCTTGCCCAAAGACGCAGCGTGCGTGGAGGCGCTACCCGAATGCGTGTGGATGCACCCTCCTACCTCGTAAAGCGCCTGCAGCTACTATCACCGTGGGCCGCTGCTGGCGGGCAGGAAGCCGACACAGCGGGGCGTTGCGAGCAGCGCCTGTGCGGTGGTGGTGTAATGGTGAGCATAGTTGCCTTCCAAGCAGTTGATCCGGGTTCGATTCCCGGCCACCGCAAGTGGCGCCGGTTTTTTCGTATGAGTATGTGAGCCGCGTGCTGTTAAATGAAGGTTTTTTTCGTCGTAGTTCCACGCAGACCATCCTGTCGTATGTCCCGACTTGTCCCGACTTTGCTCGGCTGACGCGAAAGCTGACGCTTGGAATTCGCCCTTATCAAAAGGACAGGCACTATAAACGGCTGAGAGAGGCGAGGTGTGGAGAGGTACCAAAACGACAGGCAATCTGCGAAATTTTCTGCTCGTTGTTCTTAAAGAAAAAACCGACGCAGTCGGTAGGACTCGAAGCTACGCTCCCAGAGGGAATCTGATTTCTAGTCAGACGCCTTAACCACTCGGCCACGACTGCTCGTAAATGAAGCTTTCCTGGAATCGTGAAGAATCCAACCGGTCTGCGCAGACTGTTGACAGGAAACGAACTCCGTGTACTGATTACGGCAGGGTTACCATCGCTACGAGACGAGCCATTACGGAAACGTTAAAATCTTCGCCCGGACAGGGACTTGAACCCTGGACCCTTAGGTTAAAAGCCTAATGCTCTACCGACTGAGCTATCCGGGCTCACGCTCCTTGTGGATGGAGCGGCTGCAAGCAATGTAAATAACTGGAACGCGTGTGTAGGCGTACTACGGTAATTTCTGGCTTCTGGCGCAACTGGCGACTTCACCGACTTCCCACTGACGCTGGTAGCAGCCCAACAGCGGACCAGAGCCTCTTCTCCCTTTATTCCGGTGCCGACAGTAATTGCATCATGTGCCTGTTTTCCCCGATTACGTTCGGTCGAAGCTTCGCAAGGTGGGCGACAAACGACAGTTCGAAGGCCAAAACGTGGAGCGTTGTGTGCGCAAAAACTTCCGTTCCGGTACCGGAAATCGAACCCGGGCCTCCTGGGTGAAAGCCAGGTATCCTAGCCACTAGACCACACCGGAGTTGCTCGATAAGCGTGAGGTTTTCTCCGTCTCCTCTCGTATTTCGTGCTGAATCTGGACTCAGTGCAGTTCTCCGTTTGCGAGCATATTTGCGCCTACAGACTGGCATGGCGCACAGCTCGAAATTGACTATTCATTATTTTACTCCTAACAAGGGAAGAGAAAGATCAAAGTTGTACGTTGTCATAATTGGAAATAAACATATTGACGCTGGGGCGTAGACTCCTTGTGGATAACGAACGACAATTAAGTTCGTTCCCTAGCAACAGCAACGCCGTTAATTCAGCCATGATGTACAGCAAATTAAATGCCCCGGGTGAGGATCGAACTCACGACCTTAAGATTATGAGACTTACGCGCTACCTACTGCGCTACCGAGGCACGTTGCAAGTAATGTTACAGGAAACTTGGTAAGTCTCTCATATTAGAGATAGACAGTTTGCGCTTTCTCAAGAATCTGTTGTGTTGCTACACGTGCTTTCCCTACTTGCTAGATTAAACTGCTGCCGCAGCTTTTTCAACGGAACGCAGCACTGCCCGAGGTTACAGTACATCGCCCTTGCGGCACCTGAACACAGCGGCCTGTTGGGCCAGGCCGTCGTCAGAGTTCAGAAATAGCACGCGACCGTTCAAGTACGGTCTATTGCGTGCTGCGTGTATGGTTCTTCTCACAGCGAATCTTGCTATGCATTCCTGAGGCTGACGCAGCTCAGGCGAGGAATCGGCGCGGCAGCATTATAGCGAGAACAGCAGAACGATGCATCGGCCGGGATTCGAACCCGTGCCGTCCGCATGCTAAGCGAGCATTCACCAATTTTTTTTTTTTTTGTTCTCATTTCTTTCGTTGCATTTGTTGGGGGCGGACGTCCGATGGCGCCCGTTCATGTTCATCGTTGACTCGGTCTTTTATTACAGAGGGCAGATAACTCTCAGACCGAACACGCTGAGCTATCGTGCCGGCAAGCCTTAAGATTATGAGACTTACGCGCTGCCTACTGCACTACTGAGGCACATGCCATTGAACCACCGATGCTCGACAAGCTGCCCGTGCTTCCCGAGTACTTTTCTGCAGGGGAAAGTGGGATTGCCACCCAGCGACGTCGGATACAACCGAAAAAAGTGCTACACACGCGGAGTGCTCCACTACACTGCCTTAAAACGAATGCTCATCTCTATCGTGTGAGTAACCTTGCGGCCGCGGCGACTAGTCTTGCCCAAAGACGCAGCGTGCGTGGAGGCGCTACCCGAATGCGTGTGGATGCACCCTCCTACCTCGTAAAGCGCCTGCAGCTACTATCACCGTGGGCCGCTGCTGGCGGGCAGGAAGCCGACACAGCGGGGCGTTGCGAGCAGCGCCTGTGCGGTGGTGGTGTAATGGTGAGCATAGTTGCCTTCCAAGCAGTTGATCCGGGTTCGATTCCCGGCCACCGCAAGTGGCGCCGGTTTTTTCGTATGAGTATGTGAGCCGCGTGCTGTTAAATGAAGGTTTTTTTCGTCGTAGTTCCACGCAGACCATCCTGTCGTATGTCCCGACTTGTCCCGACTTTGCTCGGCTGACGCGAAAGCTGACGCTTGGAATTCGCCCTTATCAAAAGGACAGGCACTATAAACGGCTGAGAGAGGCGAGGTGTGGAGAGGTACCAAAACGACAGGCAATCTGCGAAATTTTCTGCTCGTTGTTCTTAAAGAAAAAACCGACGCAGTCGGTAGGACTCGAAGCTACGCTCCCAGAGGGAATCTGATTTCTAGTCAGACGCCTTAACCACTCGGCCACGACTGCTCGTAACTGAAGCTTCCCTGGAATCGTGAAGAATCCAACCGGTCTGCGCAGACTGTTGACAGGAAACGAACTCCGTGTACTGATTACGGCAGGGTTACCATCGCTACGAGACGAGCCATTACGGAAACGTTAAAATCTTCGCCCGGACAGGGACTTGAACCCTGGACCCTTAGGTTAAAAGCCTAATGCTCTACCGACTGAGCTATCCGGGCTCACGCTCCTTGTGGATGGAGCGGCTGCAAGCAATGTAAATAACTGGAACGCATGTGTAGGCGTACTACGGTAATTTCTGGCTTCTGGCGCAACTGGCGACTTCACCGACTTCCCACTGACGCTGGTAGCAGCCCAACAGCGGACCAGAGCCTCTTCTCCCTTTATTTCGGTGCCGACAGTAATTGCATCATGTGCCTGTTTTCCCCGATTACGTTCGGTCGAAGCTTCGCAAGGTGGGCGACAAACGACAGTTCGAAGGCCAAAACGTGGAGCGTTGTGTGCGCAAAAACTTCCGTTCCGGTACCGGAAATCGAACCCGGGCCTCCTGGGTGAAAGCCAGGTATCCTAGCCACTAGACCACACCGGAGTTGCTCGATAAGCGTGAGGTTTTCTCCGTCTCCTCTCGTATTTCGTGCTGAATCTGGACTCAGTGCAGTTCTCCGTTTGCGAGCATATTTGCGCCTACAGACTGGCATGGCGCACAGCTCGAAATTGACTATTCATTATTTTACTCCTAACAAGGGAAGAGAAAGATCAAAGTTGTACGTTGTCATAATTGGAAATAAACATATTGACGCTGGGGCGTAGACTCCTTGTGGATAACGAACGACAATTAAGTTCGTTCCCTAGCAACAGCAACGCCGTTAATTCAGCCATGATGTACAGCAAATTAAATGCCCCGGGTGAGGATCGAACTCACGACCTTAAGATTATGAGACTTACGCGCTACCTACTGCGCTACCGAGGCACGTTGCAAGTAATGTTACAGGAAACTTGGTAAGTCTCTCATATTAGAGATAGACAGTTTGCGCTTTCTCAAGAATCTGTTGTGTTGCTACACGTGCTTTCCCTACTTGCTAGATTAAACTGCTGCCGCAGCTTTTTCAACGGAACGCAGCACTGCCCGAGGTTACAGTACATCGCCCTTGCGGCACCTGAACACAGCGGCCTGTTGGGCCAGGCCGTCGTCAGAGTTCAGAAATAGCACGCGACCGTTCAAGTACGGTCTATTGCGTGCTGCGTGTATGGTTCTTCTCACAGCGAATCTTGCTATGCATTCCTGAGGCTGACGCAGCTCAGGCGAGGAATCGGCGCGGCAGCATTATAGCGAGAACAGCAGAACGATGCATCGGCCGGGATTCGAACCCGTGCCGTCCGCATGCTAAGCGAGCATTCACCAATTTTTTTTTTTTTTGTTCTCATTTCTTTCGTTGCATTTGTTGGGGGCGGACGTCCGATGGCGCCCGTTCATGTTCATCGTTGACTCGGTCTTTTATTACAGAGGGCAGATAACTCTCAGACCGAACACGCTGAGCTATCGTGCCGGCAAGCCTTAAGATTATGAGACTTACGCGCTGCCTACTGCACTACTGAGGCACATGCCATTGAACCACCGATGCTCGACAAGCTGCCCGTGCTTCCCGAGTACTTTTCTGCAGGGGAAAGTGGGATTGCCACCCAGCGACGTCGGATACAACCGAAAAAAGTGCTACACACGCGGAGTGCTCCACTACACTGCCTTAAAACGAATGCTCATCTCTATCGTGTGAGTAACCTTGCGGCCGCGGCGACTAGTCTTGCCCAAAGACGCAGCGTGCGTGGAGGCGCTACCCGAATGCGTGTGGATGCACCCTCCTACCTCGTAAAGCGCCTGCAGCTACTATCACCGTGGGCCGCTGCTGGCGGGCAGGAAGCCGACACAGCGGGGCGTTGCGAGCAGCGCCTGTGCGGTGGTGGTGTAATGGTGAGCATAGTTGCCTTCCAAGCAGTTGATCCGGGTTCGATTCCCGGCCACCGCAAGTGGCGCCGGTTTTTTCGTATGAGTATGTGAGCCGCGTGCTGTTAAATGAAGGTTTTTTTCGTCGTAGTTCCACGCAGACCATCCTGTCGTATGTCCCGACTTGTCCCGACTTTGCTCGGCTGACGCGAAAGCTGACGCTTGGAATTCGCCCTTATCAAAAGGACAGGCACTATAAACGGCTGAGAGAGGCGAGGTGTGGAGAGGTACCAAAACGACAGGCAATCTGCGAAATTTTCTGCTCGTTGTTCTTAAAGAAAAAACCGACGCAGTCGGTAGGACTCGAAGCTACGCTCCCAGAGGGAATCTGATTTCTAGTCAGACGCCTTAACCACTCGGCCACGACTGCTCGTAACTGAAGCTTCCCTGGAATCGTGAAGAATCCAACCGGTCTGCGCAGACTGTTGACAGGAAACGAACTCCGTGTACTGATTACGGCAGGGTTACCATCGCTACGAGACGAGCCATTACGGAAACGTTAAAATCTTCGCCCGGACAGGGACTTGAACCCTGGACCCTTAGGTTAAAAGCCTAATGCTCTACCGACTGAGCTATCCGGGCTCACGCTCCTTGTGGATGGAGCGGCTGCAAGCAATGTAAATAACTGGAACGCGTGTGTAGGCGTACTACGGTAATTTCTGGCTTCTGGCGCAACTGGCGACTTCACCGACTTCCCACTGACGCTGGTAGCAGCCCAACAGCGGACCAGAGCCTCTTCTCCCTTTATTCCGGTGCCGACAGTAATTGCATCATGTGCCTGTTTTCCCCGATTACGTTCGGTCGAAGCTTCGCAAGGTGGGCGACAAACGACAGTTCGAAGGCCAAAACGTGGAGCGTTGTGTGCGCAAAAACTTCCGTTCCGGTACCGGAAATCGAACCCGGGCCTCCTGGGTGAAAGCCAGGTATCCTAGCCACTAGACCACACCGGAGTTGCTCGATAAGCGTGAGGTTTTCTCCGTCTCCTCTCGTATTTCGTGCTGAATCTGGACTCAGTGCAGTTCTCCGTTTGCGAGCATATTTGCGCCTACAGACTGGCATGGCGCACAGCTCGAAATTGACTATTCATTATTTTACTCCTAACAAGGGAAGAGAAAGATCAAAGTTGTACGTTGTCATAATTGGAAATAAACATATTGACGCTGGGGCGTAGACTCCTTGTGGATAACGAACGACAATTAAGTTCGTTCCCTAGCAACAGCAACGCCGTTAATTCAGCCATGATGTACAGCAAATTAAATGCCCCGGGTGAGGATCGAACTCACGACCTTAAGATTATGAGACTTACGCGCTACCTACTGCGCTACCGAGGCACGTTGCAAGTAATGTTACAGGAAACTTGGTAAGTCTCTCATATTAGAGATAGACAGTTTGCGCTTTCTCAAGAATCTGTTGTGTTGCTACACGTGCTTTCCCTACTTGCTAGATTAAACTGCTGCCGCAGCTTTTTCAACGGAACGCAGCACTGCCCGAGGTTACAGTACATCGCCCTTGCGGCACCTGAACACAGCGGCCTGTTGGGCCAGGCCGTCGTCAGAGTTCAGAAATAGCACGCGACCGTTCAAGTACGGTCTATTGCGTGCTGCGTGTATGGTTCTTCTCACAGCGAATCTTGCTATGCATTCCTGAGGCTGACGCAGCTCAGGCGAGGAATCGGCGCGGCAGCATTATAGCGAGAACAGCAGAACGATGCATCGGCCGGGATTCGAACCCGTGCCGTCCGCATGCTAAGCGAGCATTCACCAATTTTTTTTTTTTTTGTTCTCATTTCTTTCGTTGCATTTGTTGGGGGCGGACGTCCGATGGCGCCCGTTCATGTTCATCGTTGACTCGGTCTTTTATTACAGAGGGCAGATAACTCTCAGACCGAACACGCTGAGCTATCGTGCCGGCAAGCCTTAAGATTATGAGACTTACGCGCTGCCTACTGCACTACTGAGGCACATGCCATTGAACCACCGATGCTCGACAAGCTGCCCGTGCTTCCCGAGTACTTTTCTGCAGGGGAAAGTGGGATTGCCACCCAGCGACGTCGGATACAACCGAAAAAAGTGCTACACACGCGGAGTGCTCCACTACACTGCCTTAAAACGAATGCTCATCTCTATCGTGTGAGTAACCTTGCGGCCGCGGCGACTAGTCTTGCCCAAAGACGCAGCGTGCGTGGAGGCGCTACCCGAATGCGTGTGGATGCACCCTCCTACCTCGTAAAGCGCCTGCAGCTACTATCACCGTGGGCCGCTGCTGGCGGGCAGGAAGCCGACACAGCGGGGCGTTGCGAGCAGCGCCTGTGCGGTGGTGGTGTAATGGTGAGCATAGTTGCCTTCCAAGCAGTTGATCCGGGTTCGATTCCCGGCCACCGCAAGTGGCGCCGGTTTTTTCGTATGAGTATGTGAGCCGCGTGCTGTTAAATGAAGGTTTTTTTCGTCGTAGTTCCACGCAGACCATCCTGTCGTATGTCCCGACTTGTCCCGACTTTGCTCGGCTGACGCGAAAGCTGACGCTTGGAATTCGCCCTTATCAAAAGGACAGGCACTATAAACGGCTGAGAGAGGCGAGGTGTGGAGAGGTACCAAAACGACAGGCAATCTGCGAAATTTTCTGCTCGTTGTTCTTAAAGAAAAAACCGACGCAGTCGGTAGGACTCGAAGCTACGCTCCCAGAGGGAATCTGATTTCTAGTCAGACGCCTTAACCACTCGGCCACGACTGCTCGTAACTGAAGCTTCCCTGGAATCGTGAAGAATCCAACCGGTCTGCGCAGACTGTTGACAGGAAACGAACTCCGTGTACTGATTACGGCAGGGTTACCATCGCTACGAGACGAGCCATTACGGAAACGTTAAAATCTTCGCCCGGACAGGGACTTGAACCCTGGACCCTTAGGTTAAAAGCCTAATGCTCTACCGACTGAGCTATCCGGGCTCACGCTCCTTGTGGATGGAGCGGCTGCAAGCAATGTAAATAACTGGAACGCGTGTGTAGGCGTACTACGGTAATTTCTGGCTTCTGGCGCAACTGGCGACTTCACCGACTTCCCACTGACGCTGGTAGCAGCCCAACAGCGGACCAGAGCCTCTTCTCCCTTTATTCCGGTGCCGACAGTAATTGCATCATGTGCCTGTTTTCCCCGATTACGTTCGGTCGAAGCTTCGCAAGGTGGGCGACAAACGACAGTTCGAAGGCCAAAACGTGGAGCGTTGTGTGCGCAAAAACTTCCGTTCCGGTACCGGAAATCGAACCCGGGCCTCCTGGGTGAAAGCCAGGTATCCTAGCCACTAGACCACACCGGAGTTGCTCGATAAGCGTGAGGTTTTCTCCGTCTCCTCTCGTATTTCGTGCTGAATCTGGACTCAGTGCAGTTCTCCGTTTGCGAGCATATTTGCGCCTACAGACTGGCATGGCGCACAGCTCGAAATTGACTATTCATTATTTTACTCCTAACAAGGGAAGAGAAAGATCAAAGTTGTACGTTGTCATAATTGGAAATAAACATATTGACGCTGGGGCGTAGACTCCTTGTGGATAACGAACGACAATTAAGTTCGTTCCCTAGCAACAGCAACGCCGTTAATTCAGCCATGATGTACAGCAAATTAAATGCCCCGGGTGAGGATCGAACTCACGACCTTAAGATTATGAGACTTACGCGCTACCTACTGCGCTACCGAGGCACGTTGCAAGTAATGTTACAGGAAACTTGGTAAGTCTCTCATATTAGAGATAGACAGTTTGCGCTTTCTCAAGAATCTGTTGTGTTGCTACACGTGCTTTCCCTACTTGCTAGATTAAACTGCTGCCGCAGCTTTTTCAACGGAACGCAGCACTGCCCGAGGTTACAGTACATCGCCCTTGCGGCACCTGAACACAGCGGCCTGTTGGGCCAGGCCGTCGTCAGAGTTCAGAAATAGCACGCGACCGTTCAAGTACGGTCTATTGCGTGCTGCGTGTATGGTTCTTCTCACAGCGAATCTTGCTATGCATTCCTGAGGCTGACGCAGCTCAGGCGAGGAATCGGCGCGGCAGCATTATAGCGAGAACAGCAGAACGATGCATCGGCCGGGATTCGAACCCGTGCCGTCCGCATGCTAAGCGAGCATTCACCAATTTTTTTTTTTTTTGTTCTCATTTCTTTCGTTGCATTTGTTGGGGGCGGACGTCCGATGGCGCCCGTTCATGTTCATCGTTGACTCGGTCTTTTATTACAGAGGGCAGATAACTCTCAGACCGAACACGCTGAGCTATCGTGCCGGCAAGCCTTAAGATTATGAGACTTACGCGCTGCCTACTGCACTACTGAGGCACATGCCATTGAACCACCGATGCTCGACAAGCTGCCCGTGCTTCCCGAGTACTTTTCTGCAGGGGAAAGTGGGATTGCCACCCAGCGACGTCGGATACAACCGAAAAAAGTGCTACACACGCGGAGTGCTCCACTACACTGCCTTAAAACGAATGCTCATCTCTATCGTGTGAGTAACCTTGCGGCCGCGGCGACTAGTCTTGCCCAAAGACGCAGCGTGCGTGGAGGCGCTACCCGAATGCGTGTGGATGCACCCTCCTACCTCGTAAAGCGCCTGCAGCTACTATCACCGTGGGCCGCTGCTGGCGGGCAGGAAGCCGACACAGCGGGGCGTTGCGAGCAGCGCCTGTGCGGTGGTGGTGTAATGGTGAGCATAGTTGCCTTCCAAGCAGTTGATCCGGGTTCGATTCCCGGCCACCGCAAGTGGCGCCGGTTTTTTCGTATGAGTATGTGAGCCGCGTGCTGTTAAATGAAGGTTTTTTTCGTCGTAGTTCCACGCAGACCATCCTGTCGTATGTCCCGACTTGTCCCGACTTTGCTCGGCTGACGCGAAAGCTGACGCTTGGAATTCGCCCTTATCAAAAGGACAGGCACTATAAACGGCTGAGAGAGGCGAGGTGTGGAGAGGTACCAAAACGACAGGCAATCTGCGAAATTTTCTGCTCGTTGTTCTTAAAGAAAAAACCGACGCAGTCGGTAGGACTCGAAGCTACGCTCCCAGAGGGAATCTGATTTCTAGTCAGACGCCTTAACCACTCGGCCACGACTGCTCGTAACTGAAGCTTCCCTGGAATCGTGAAGAATCCAACCGGTCTGCGCAGACTGTTGACAGGAAACGAACTCCGTGTACTGATTACGGCAGGGTTACCATCGCTACGAGACGAGCCATTACGGAAACGTTAAAATCTTCGCCCGGACAGGGACTTGAACCCTGGACCCTTAGGTTAAAAGCCTAATGCTCTACCGACTGAGCTATCCGGGCTCACGCTCCTTGTGGATGGAGCGGCTGCAAGCAATGTAAATAACTGGAACGCGTGTGTAGGCGTACTACGGTAATTTCTGGCTTCTGGCGCAACTGGCGACTTCACCGACTTCCCACTGACGCTGGTAGCAGCCCAACAGCGGACCAGAGCCTCTTCTCCCTTTATTCCGGTGCCGACAGTAATTGCATCATGTGCCTGTTTTCCCCGATTACGTTCGGTCGAAGCTTCGCAAGGTGGGCGACAAACGACAGTTCGAAGGCCAAAACGTGGAGCGTTGTGTGCGCAAAAACTTCCGTTCCGGTACCGGAAATCGAACCCGGGCCTCCTGGGTGAAAGCCAGGTATCCTAGCCACTAGACCACACCGGAGTTGCTCGATAAGCGTGAGGTTTTCTCCGTCTCCTCTCGTATTTCGTGCTGAATCTGGACTCAGTGCAGTTCTCCGTTTGCGAGCATATTTGCGCCTACAGACTGGCATGGCGCACAGCTCGAAATTGACTATTCATTATTTTACTCCTAACAAGGGAAGAGAAAGATCAAAGTTGTACGTTGTCATAATTGGAAATAAACATATTGACGCTGGGGCGTAGACTCCTTGTGGATAACGAACGACAATTAAGTTCGTTCCCTAGCAACAGCAACGCCGTTAATTCAGCCATGATGTACAGCAAATTAAATGCCCCGGGTGAGGATCGAACTCACGACCTTAAGATTATGAGACTTACGCGCTACCTACTGCGCTACCGAGGCACGTTGCAAGTAATGTTACAGGAAACTTGGTAAGTCTCTCATATTAGAGATAGACAGTTTGCGCTTTCTCAAGAATCTGTTGTGTTGCTACACGTGCTTTCCCTACTTGCTAGATTAAACTGCTGCCGCAGCTTTTTCAACGGAACGCAGCACTGCCCGAGGTTACAGTACATCGCCCTTGCGGCACCTGAACACAGCGGCCTGTTGGGCCAGGCCGTCGTCAGAGTTCAGAAATAGCACGCGACCGTTCAAGTACGGTCTATTGCGTGCTGCGTGTATGGTTCTTCTCACAGCGAATCTTGCTATGCATTCCTGAGGCTGACGCAGCTCAGGCGAGGAATCGGCGCGGCAGCATTATAGCGAGAACAGCAGAACGATGCATCGGCCGGGATTCGAACCCGTGCCGTCCGCATGCTAAGCGAGCATTCACCAATTTTTTTTTTTTTTTGTTCTCATTTCTTTCGTTGCATTTGTTGGGGGCGGACGTCCGATGGCGCCCGTTCATGTTCATCGTTGACTCGGTCTTTTATTACAGAGGGCAGATAACTCTCAGACCGAACACGCTGAGCTATCGTGCCGGCAAGCCTTAAGATTATGAGACTTACGCGCTGCCTACTGCACTACTGAGGCACATGCCATTGAACCACCGATGCTCGACAAGCTGCCCGTGCTTCCCGAGTACTTTTCTGCAGGGGAAAGTGGGATTGCCACCCAGCGACGTCGGATACAACCGAAAAAAGTGCTACACACGCGGAGTGCTCCACTACACTGCCTTAAAACGAATGCTCATCTCTATCGTGTGAGTAACCTTGCGGCCGCGGCGACTAGTCTTGCCCAAAGACGCAGCGTGCGTGGAGGCGCTACCCGAATGCGTGTGGATGCACCCTCCTACCTCGTAAAGCGCCTGCAGCTACTATCACCGTGGGCCGCTGCTGGCGGGCAGGAAGCCGACACAGCGGGGCGTTGCGAGCAGCGCCTGTGCGGTGGTGGTGTAATGGTGAGCATAGTTGCCTTCCAAGCAGTTGATCCGGGTTCGATTCCCGGCCACCGCAAGTGGCGCCGGTTTTTTCGTATGAGTATGTGAGCCGCGTGCTGTTAAATGAAGGTTTTTTTCGTCGTAGTTCCACGCAGACCATCCTGTCGTATGTCCCGACTTGTCCCGACTTTGCTCGGCTGACGCGAAAGCTGACGCTTGGAATTCGCCCTTATCAAAAGGACAGGCACTATAAACGGCTGAGAGAGGCGAGGTGTGGAGAGGTACCAAAACGACAGGCAATCTGCGAAATTTTCTGCTCGTTGTTCTTAAAGAAAAAACCGACGCAGTCGGTAGGACTCGAAGCTACGCTCCCAGAGGGAATCTGATTTCTAGTCAGACGCCTTAACCACTCGGCCACGACTGCTCGTAACTGAAGCTTCCCTGGAATCGTGAAGAATCCAACCGGTCTGCGCAGACTGTTGACAGGAAACGAACTCCGTGTACTGATTACGGCAGGGTTACCATCGCTACGAGACGAGCCATTACGGAAACGTTAAAATCTTCGCCCGGACAGGGACTTGAACCCTGGACCCTTAGGTTAAAAGCCTAATGCTCTACCGACTGAGCTATCCGGGCTCACGCTCCTTGTGGATGGAGCGGCTGCAAGCAATGTAAATAACTGGAACGCGTGTGTAGGCGTACTACGGTAATTTCTGGCTTCTGGCGCAACTGGCGACTTCACCGACTTCCCACTGACGCTGGTAGCAGCCCAACAGCGGACCAGAGCCTCTTCTCCCTTTATTCCGGTGCCGACAGTAATTGCATCATGTGCCTGTTTTCCCCGATTACGTTCGGTCGAAGCTTCGCAAGGTGGGCGACAAACGACAGTTCGAAGGCCAAAACGTGGAGCGTTGTGTGCGCAAAAACTTCCGTTCCGGTACCGGAAATCGAACCCGGGCCTCCTGGGTGAAAGCCAGGTATCCTAGCCACTAGACCACACCGGAGTTGCTCGATAAGCGTGAGGTTTTCTCCGTCTCCTCTCGTATTTCGTGCTGAATCTGGACTCAGTGCAGTTCTCCGTTTGCGAGCATATTTGCGCCTACAGACTGGCATGGCGCACAGCTCGAAATTGACTATTCATTATTTTACTCCTAACAAGGGAAGAGAAAGATCAAAGTTGTACGTTGTCATAATTGGAAATAAACATATTGACGCTGGGGCGTAGACTCCTTGTGGATAACGAACGACAATTAAGTTCGTTCCCTAGCAACAGCAACGCCGTTAATTCAGCCATGATGTACAGCAAATTAAATGCCCCGGGTGAGGATCGAACTCACGACCTTAAGATTATGAGACTTACGCGCTACCTACTGCGCTACCGAGGCACGTTGCAAGTAATGTTACAGGAAACTTGGTAAGTCTCTCATATTAGAGATAGACAGTTTGCGCTTTCTCAAGAATCTGTTGTGTTGCTACACGTGCTT